>NC_083725.1:94364208-94664208 GCF_028564815.1 Eubalaena glacialis
TTCAAATAAGCTCTACATCATCCCCTTTGACTCTTTTTTTTTTTTTCTTGGCCATGCCAAGCAGCACTCGGGATCTTAGTTCCCCAACCAGGGATCAAACCCATGCCCCCTGCAGTGGGAACGTGGAATCTTAACCACTGGACCACCAGGGAAGTCGCCCATCCCCTTTGACTCTTGACTACATTTTGCTAAAGCTACTCTGCCAGCCCTCTGGTCCAGACACTTCTCACCATCTATATGATGTTTCCATGTCTTTACTTAAAAACCAGAGTTGTCCAAACTTCCTTAGTACACAGTGCCCTTGGCAAACAAAAATTTAAAATATTCCATGACACTCTATGCATTTGTAGCAGCCCACAGGCATGCCTGGGTGCACACGTAAGGAAACAATCTTACACCAACAATTTTTTCAAACAGAATTTTATTTGGAATCTCAATATATAAAACAAATAAAGGCAATATGAGTTCCCAGATATAACAACTATTATTACAGTGCCAATCAATGTGTGTGCATGGAGGGGATTTTATGAAGACAGAAAATGGAATGTCATGTAAAAAATTGTTTTGGATTCTGGATTTTGCTTTTATTCCTGTCATTAATTTTATTCTAACCTTTGATTCCACCATAATGCTAATGGACATATATACACTACCAAATGTAAAATAGATAGCTAGTGGGAAGCAGCCGCATAGCACAGGGAGATCAGCTCAGGGCTTTGTGCACCTAGAGGGGTGGGATAGGGAGGGTGGGAGGGAGGGAGACGCAAGAGGGAAGAGATATGGGGATATATGTATATGTATAACTGATTCACTTTGTTATAAAGCAGAAACTAACACACCACTGTAAAGCAATTATACTCCAATAAAGATGTTAAAAAATAAAAATAAAAAATAAAAGAGTTTATACACTTTCCTGGTATCATTTGTATAATTTAAATAATGTTTACAGAAATTTAATTAGCTTCTGCAGAACTACATATTTATTAAAAATATTTAAGATTTCCTCAAAATCCCTTAGAACATTAAAATAAGCTAAAAGAGATCCTGAAATAGTATAAAACATAAAAACTACACAGAAATGAAAGGTGCAAAGAAAGAACATATGTTTAAACATATTGCATTTATCTAATTGTGGACATTTGTCAGTCTAACTTGTTTTATGGAAAGATGTTATGTTTTGTAAAAAACATACTTAGAAATTTTCACGTGGACACTTTCAGGCATATAAAACATAATCCGGGGCTTCACATAACCAAACATCCATGGTCATAAGAATAAGAACTGCCCTTACAGTCCAGGAGCTCTTAGCTTTCCTATTTGTGAGCACCAGTGTTTCAAAACAACATAAATCCATTCTTTCATTTTTATTTTAGATAATCGTTTTACTCTTTCTTTCCACTAGTAAATGTGTTTTAAATAAAAAAGAGTTATTTTAATCCAGTTTTGCTTCCATCTGTGAATAATATAAAGTAAAATAACATAGTGAGATCCTAATTTTATGTGGGAATGGAACGGTTGGCCAAAGAAACTGAGGAAGAAAAACCTTCTGAGGAAAGGCAAATAGTTTGTCATCAAATCCAGTAAATATGATAGTTATTTGAGGTTTTAGCCCCAAATTTAGAATATACATAAAGCTCAAGTCCTGGGAATGTTTACCATAAAAGGTAGAAATAATTTTGCATCCTCTTAAAAGTTTCAAAAGTTACTAATGTAAATATATATTAATTCAAGTCTTGCAGTCAGGCAGCATACACCTACATATGTGTTAATTATCTTGTGATGGAAGAATATTATAATTATGGTTTTTATCTTTTACTTTTTTTAAATAAACATTTTTACTTTACAATAAAATAGAGTTTTACAGAATCTTGCAAAGATAGAATAGAGAGTTCCCATATACTCCAACTCAGCTTCTTCTACCATTATGTTACATCTTACATTGGTAGGGTACATTTGTCACAAGTAACAAACCAATATTGATACAATATCATTAACTAAGTCCATACTTGAGTCAGATTTCCTTAGTTTTCACCTAACGTCCTTTTTCTGTTCCAGGATCCCATCCAGGATACGACATTACATTTAGTTGTCATGTCTCCTTTGGACTCCTCTTGGTCATGACAGTTTCTCAGGCTTTTTTTGATTATGATGACTTTGAAAGTTTTGAGGGTACTGGTCACGTATTTTACAGAATGTTCCTCAACTGCAATTTATCTGATGTTCTTATGATTAGATTGGGGTTATGGGTTTGGGGAAGGAAGATCACAGAGGTAAAGAGCTATTTTCATCACATCACATCAAAGGTACATACTATCAACATGGCTTACCACTATTGTGTCAACTTGATGACCTGGCTGAGGAAGTGTTTATCAGGTTTTCCCTGTAAAGTTACTCTTTTGTTTCCCTTTCACATTGTACTCTTTGAAGGGAAGCCACTAGCACAGCCCACGCTAACGGAGTGGAGATTTATGCTCCACCATTTTTTTTTTAATAGATCTTTATTGGAGTATAATTGCTTCACAGTACTGTGTTAGTTTCTGTTGTATACCAAAATGAATCAGCCATATGCATACATATACCCCCTTATCCCCTCCCTCTTGAGCCTCCCTCCCATCCTCCCTATCCCATCCCTCTAGGTCATCGCAAAGCACCGAGCTGATCTCCCTGTGCTATGCTGCTGCTTCCCACTAGCTATTTCACATTCGGTAGTGTATATATATCGATGCTGCTCTCACTTCGCCCCAGCTTCCCCCTCCCACCCCGTGTCCTCAAGTCCATTCTCTATGTCTACGTCTTTATTCCTGCCCTGTAACTAAGTTCATCAGTACCTTTTTTTTTTTTTAGATTCCATATGAAAAAGTGTCTACGTCAACTATTTAGAATTTTCTGCACAGATCTGTCGATTCTCCCTTATTTATTTATTTGCTTGTTTATTTACATACTGTCATCAGCAAAGCCCATTAACAATTCCCAGGAGGGCTTCCCTGGTGGCGCAGTGGTTGAAAATCTGCCTGCTAATGTAGGGGACACGGGTTCGAGCCCTCGTCTGGGAAGATCCCACATGCCGCGGAGCAACTAGGCCCGTGAGCCACAACTACTGAGCCTGCGCGTCTGGAGCCTGTGCTCCACAACAAGAGAGGCCGCGAGAGTGAAGAGGCCCCCCCCACCGCGATGAAGAGTGGCCCCCGCTTGCCGCAACTAAAGCCGTCGCACAGAAACGAAGACTCAACACAGCCAAAAATAAATATAAAAATAAATAAATATAAAAATAAATAAATAAATAAAATATTTTAAAAAAAATAAACAATTCCCAGGAAATAAAAGAGAATCTGGATAATAAAATAAAGTCTAACCTTTTTTTTTTCCTCTTTTCCTCTGTGCTTAGGCTAGTTTCACTTGCCCGTAGGGTGCCGCGTGCAGAGGCCTTGCACCCGGTCCTTCAGACCAGAGTTCCTAGTGAGACACGGCTGCACCAACAACTCACCTCGTCACTGTGTACGGAAGCCCACACGCAGTTCAAGATGGCGGCAGCCAGCCGCCGTGGAGACTGCGCCTGGCACTGCGATCTGGCGCCTGAGCAGCACAGATGCACCCGCCCCTCGAGAACTCCGCCCTCTCCCTTCGTGGAGGAGATCCTTATAAAGCAGCCGGGCCCACAGCCCGTGGGGGAGTATCCACTCTAGAGCACAAACTTGCACTTTACAATTCTTTGATCAAAGAATAAAATTTTCTTTCGCTTATCAGCCGAACTCAGTCTCATTTACTGGCTCCAATGACACCCAGCAGGAGGACCCTCGTTGGGACCTGACTCTAAACGGTCAATAACACTATAATCACTATAGACTCATGGATATTTATTTTATACATTTGGTTACAATGCAACACTATTTTGTTGCTCAAATTATTCCAGCTTTGGCTACTGGGAGCTTTTTTGGTTAGTTTCTATGCCCCTTTGACACACTCCCACTGTTGGGTGTTTTTTGAGCAGTTTCTTACTTTTTTTTTTTTTTTGAATTTTTGAATTTTATTTTATTTATTTTTTTATACAACAGGTCCTTATTAGTCAGCAGTTTTATACACATCAGTGTGTACATGTCAATCCCAATCGCCCAATTCATCACACCACCACCCCCACCCCCCCGCCGCTTTCCCCCCTTGGTGTCCATATGATTGTTCTCTACATGTGTGTCTCAATTTCTGCCCTGAAAACCGGTTCATCTGTACCATTTTTCTAGGTTCCACATATATGCGATAATATATGATATTTGTTTTTCTCTCTCTGACTTACTTCACTCTGTATGACAGTCGCTAGATTCATCCACGTCTCTACAAATGACCCAATTTCGTTCCTATTCATGGCTGAGTAATATTCCATTGTATATATGTACCACATCTTCTTTAGCCATTTGTCTGTCGATGGGCATTTAGGTTGCTTCCATGTCCTGGCTATTGTAAATAGTGCTGCAATGAACATTGGGGTGCATGTGTCTTTTTGAATTATGGTTTTCTCTGAGTATATGCCCAGTAGTGGGATTGCTGGGTCATATGGTAATTCTCTTTTTAGTTTTTTAAGGAACCTCCATACTGTTCTCTATAGTGGCTGTATCAATTTACATTCCCACCAACAGTGCAAGAGGGTTCCCTTTTCTCCACACCCTCTCCAGCATTTGTTGTTTGTAGATTTTCTGATGATGCCCATTCTAACTGGTGTGAGGTGATACCTCATTGTAGTTTTGATTTGCATTTCTCTAATAATTAGTGATGTTGAGCAGCTTTTCATGTGCTTCTTGGCCATCTGTATGTCTTCTTTGGAGAAATGTCTACTTAGGTCTTCTGCCTATTTTTGGATTGGGTTGTTTGTTTTTTTAATATTGAGCTGCATGAGCTGTTTATATATTTTGGAGATTAATCCTTTGTCCGTTGATTCGTTTGAAAATATTTTCTCCCATTCTGAGGGTTGTCTTTTCGTCTTGTTTATGGTTTCCTTTGCTGTGCAAAAGCTTTGAAGTTTCATTAGGTCCCATTGGTTTATTTTTGTTTTTATTTCCATTACTCTAGGAGGTGGATCAAAAAAGATCTTGCTGTGATTTATGTCAAAGAGTGTTCTTCCTACATTTTCCTCTAAGAGTCTTAGAGTGTCCGGTCTTACATATAAGTCTCTAATCCATTTTGAGTTTATTTTTGTGTATGGTGTTATGGAGTGGTCTAATTTCATTCTTTTACATGTAGCTGTCCAGTTTTCCCAGCACCACTTATTGAAGAGGCTGTCTTTTCTCCATTGTATATCCTTGCCTCCTTTGTCATAGATTAGTTGACCATAGGTGCGTGGGTTTATCTCTGGGCTTCCTATCTTGTTCCATTGATCTATATTTCTGTTTTTGTGCCAGTACCATATTGTCTTGATTACTGTAGCATTGTAGTATAGTCTGAAGTCAGGGAGTCTGATTCCTCCAGCTCCGTTTTTTTTCCCTCAAGACAAGCAGTTTCTTACTTTTAGGCACTATAAGATGCTCCAGGGTTATCTCATATTATTTCCTGCCCCAGTCCTAGAATCTAACACTTCTCCAAGAATCCCTTGTTTCTTTTACTGAAGAATAAAATTAGAAACCAAAATCTGGACACTAGGAGTATTATTGCTTCTAGGCTGTCTCAGCTGATAGACCAAGGAAATATATATGTGTTTACTAAACCATGTATATACATATATCTACAGATATTTCTATATATAACCATCTGTATCTATATTAGGCTAAACATGAGTTCATACAAATGTCTCCAACTCTGATCCATCACCATATGGATCATTCCAGCCTTCTTCCCTTGTTTGTTTGTAACCTCCCATTCCACAGTAAAAAAAACAAAACAAAACAAAAAACCTGCTTCCCACAATCTGCCATTTAATTTCTTAATTATTTAATTCCAATATACACGTACAATGTGTCCAGAATTGTAAACCCAGACCCCTATGAAAAACAACTTTATCAATGGAATATGTGCGTACACTCAATTCCTTTTGGATTTAATTTTATAGGCTCCACTCTTTCCCAGTTACTTAGATCAGTATCTTTTCTTCCCATCCCTTTCAGTGAGGTTTGTTTCATACATTTGTAATGTACATGATTCTTCTGTGACAGTCTGCATACATCCTAGAATCCCCCAGTCTCCTAATTTTTTAAAAAAATTTTCTTACATTAAGGTACACTCGTTTTGCTGTAAAGTTCTATGGGTTCTGATATAAGAATCCATAGATATAAATCTGATATAAAATTTAGCATCCAATTTATTTTTGTATTTCAATACATTTCACAGCATTGAAATGAGTCTGTTTCACACATAAAATAGTTGCAAATAGTAATAGTTTTAAATAGATTTCCTTGAAATTTCAGAATATTCTTCAACAAAACAAACACAGAAACTTGAAAGAGAATAAAAGGAAAAAATGTTTCAAAGTTACATCACTAGCAATATGGAACAACTGCTTGAATTTCTAATCATAAATATTAAAGTTAGTGGGGGGGTAAGTAAATAAAAAAATATTACAATTAGATCAAAAATCACCCAGAACTTACAAAAAGCAATGACACTGAACTCATGTACTGATAGCTACACACAATATAGCAGGTACAAAATCACCTCTAGTAAAATGGGAAATGAATAGAATAGACTTAGGAACTGCATTTATTGCTGCTATAATCATACTATATAGATTAGGTTGTTTATTTAATCGGATTTTACCATGTTGTGATATGGTACTGAATAAGTGAATTTTAGCCAATCATAAGCACATTTATTATGTAAATTCACCCGACCCTTACCTGTCATTGAACTAAGCAGCGTATGGATACTACAAGATAAAGCTTGCTATAGAGTTTTTTGCATGCAGAGCCTGAATTATTGTAAAGGTAATTCTAGTATTACAACCTCCTAATCAATGGCATATTTAAAAGAAATTCAAATCTATGCACAGTACATATGAAAACAAGGAGCTAATTCCCTCAATACATACAGTTTCTACAAACCAACAAGAAAAATATTAAAAATCTAATTGAAAATGAGTAAAGGATGTGAAGAAAAAATTTTTAAGAAATGAAAATTTTAAATGGCTTTTAAACACATAAAAAGATATTCAATACAATTTATAAGAAGAGAAATGCAAAATAGAACTCAATGAGATTACTTATCTATTAAGTTGCTTACTTATTACACTGACAAAAATTAAGAACATCAGTGCATAGGTAAACAGATACTCTCATATACTAAAATATTGTCTTGGGAAGGTAATTTGATAATATCTATAACAATCTGATTTTTTCAGTTAGCAATTCTACTTCTAGGAAAACTACCTATAGATACTCATACAAAGCCCCCAAAAGTGTACACAGGAATATTCATTGCAGCATTTTTATAATAACCAAAGATTGGATAAAAATCAAATGTTTATCAACAGGGGACTGGCTAAATAAATTATGGTAAATCCATACACTATAAGGTAGATATGGAAGGCACAAAATGCTTCTCAAAATACACTGTTAACAGAATATAACATACCATACAGTGTAAATAAACGTGCTAGAATTAGTGGAGAAAGAAGAAGAAGAGAAGAGAAGAAGAAAGAGGAGGAAGAGAAGAGAGGTGATATACACTTATAAGCTTGTTCATGAATAGAACATTGATGGAAGAATACCCCAGGGCCTAATAAGTGGCTGCTTCTAGGAGTTGGGGAAAGGGAGATTTCTTTTCTCAGTACACTCTTTTGTAGTATTTGATTGTTTTTTTACAGGTGCATGCATTATTATCATTTTTTACCTAAAAAAGTAGTTCTTAAAAAGATTAAGGAATATTATTTATAAAATGAATAACTATGTACTTGAACTAACTACTATCTGTGACTCCAGCCAAAAAAGAGTTTGTTGTTAAAAAACAAAAACAAAAAACTCAGTTTAGTATAGTCAGGAACTGAATTTACTTAAGCTACTGTGTAATGTCCAAAACTAGGGAACAAGGGTGGGATCAATTTTTCACAGTGACTCTTTTGGATTGCTTAAGGTTTTAACCGTAAGCAAATTTTTTTCCCATTCAAATTAAAACATGAACAAGCAAACCTGCTCAAAGTTAAAAGAAGTTTAATCTGAGGTTGCACAAAATGAAGTTCACCTGGAAGCACAAGTTAAAGCACTGGTCTTTTTGCAGCCCGCTAAAAATTTGGCACATAACCACTTAAATATGTACTTTTACTACAATATTCTAGAATATACATATGTGTGTGTATGTGTGCAAATGTGTGTGTGTATATATAATATGCATATATATGTGTGTATGTGTGTGCATATATGTGTATATATTTAAAGAAGTCAAATGTTTGTGTAACCCTTTAAGTATACATTTTTAAAAACACTGATTTAAGGCATTCCTCTCACTTAGAGTGCCCTCTCATTTCCTCTCCAGCAATTCATATCCATTACTTCCTTCCTGACAATTAAAAACTAGACCTCTTCCAATTAATATTGTTAAAATAAGCATACTACCCAAGGCAATCTACAGATTCAGTGTAATCCCTATCAAAATACCAAGGGCATTTTTCACAGAACTAGAAGAAATAATTTCAAAATTTGTATGGAAACATGAAAGATCCTGAATAGCCAAAACAATCTTGAAAAAGAAGAACAGAGCTGGAGAAATAATGTTCCCTGACTTCAGACTATACTACAAAGCTACTGTAATCAAAGCAAATATGGTACTTGCACAAGAACAGACATATGGATCAATGGAATACAATAGAAAGCTCAGAAATAAACCCACACACCTATGGTCAATCAATCTTCGGCAAAGGAGGCAAGAATATACAATGGAGAAAAGACAGTCTCTTCAATATGTGGTGCTGGGAAAATGGATAGCTACATGTAAAAGAATGAAATTAGAACATTCTCCAATACCATATACAAAATAAGCTCAAAATGGATTAAAGACCTAAGTGTAAGACTGGATACTATAAAACTCCTAGAGGAAAACTTAGGTAGAACACCCTTTTACATAAATCGCAGCAATATTTTTTTGTATCTGTCTCCTAGAGTAATGGAAACAAAAGCAAAAATAAACAAATGGGACCTAATTAAACACTTTTGCACAGCAAAAACAATCATAAACAAAACGAAAAGACAACCTATGGAATGGGAGAAAATATTTGCAAACAACGTGACCAACAAGGGATTACTTTCCAAAATATACAAACGGCTCATACAACTCAACATCAAAAAAAAAACAAACAACCCGGTTAAAAAATGGGCAGAAGAGCTGAATAGACATTTTTCCAAAGAGGACATGAGGACAGGCACATGAAAAGATGCCCAACATCGCTAATCACCAGGGAAATGAAAATCAAAACCACAATGAGATATCACCTCACACCTGTCAGAATGGATATCATCAAAAAGAACACAAATCACAAATGTTGGCGAGGATATGGAGAAAAGGGAACCCTCGTACACTGTTTATGGGAATATAAATTGGTTCGACCACTGTGGAAAACACTGTGGAGGTTTGCCAAAAAACTAAAGATAGAACTACTATATGACCCAGCAATCCCACTCCTGGGTATATATCCAAAAGAAACAAAAACAGTAATTCGGAAAGATACATGCATGGCAATGTTCATAGCAGCATTATTTACAATTGCCAAGATATGGAAGCAACCTAAATGTCCTTCAACAGATGAATGGATAAAGCAGATGTTTTATATCTATCTATCTATCTATCTATCTATCTATCTATCTATATATATATATATGAAATATTACTCAGCCATAAAAAAGAATGAAATTTTACCATTTGCCACAACATGGATGGACTTGGAGGGTATTATGCTAAGTGAAATAAGTCAGGCAGAGAAAGACAAATAATGTATGATATCACTTACACGTGGGATCTAAAAAATAAAACAAACTAGTGACTATAATAAAAAAAAGAAACAGACTCAGAGATATAGAGAACAAACTGATAGTTACCAGTGGGGAAAGTAAGGGGGGAGGGGCAAGATAGCAGTAGGGGATTAAGAGGTACAAACTATCATGCATAAAATAAGTTACAAGGATATATTGTACAACACAGGGAATATAGCCAATATTTTATAACTGTAAGTGGAGTATGACATTTAAAAATTGTGAATCACTATATTGTACACCTGTAACATATAATATTGTACATCAACTATACCTCAATTAAAAAAAAAAACTAGACCTCTTCCATAAAGCCCTTCCTGATTAACCAAACCCTACATCAGTTAGGTCTTTCATTCATTCACTCAACAAAATGTTTATTAAGAGCCTGTGATTTGCCAAGCATTGGGCATACAGTGAAAGAAAAGGCAGACAGACCCTCTACACTAATAGAGCCTACAATTCAGAAGGATCATGAATTTTTTAAAAAATTACTTAAATCCAGATTTGGTCAGTGCCACAAAGGAAAGACTTGTGAGAGATGTAAATGTAAAAGAATACTTCGCCCAGCCCAGAAGAATATCTCTGAGAAATAGGAATGATAAGTAGGAGTCAGCCAGGGGAAGAGAGGAAGGAAAAACATTCTAGGCAGAGAAAACGTCTTGTGCTGGGCAGTGGGAGCTTGAGCTGCTCGAATAAAGGAAATAAGGCCAGTGTAGCTGAGGCACGTAGAGGAAATGGGGAAACAACACGGAATGAGACTGGGGAAGCAGGCTGAGGCCTGTAAGCCATGTTGAGGCCATGTTATTCCTCTTATTCTAGGCACCTCATCCTGATTTGGGTGTTTTTACTATAGCACATTTTCTTTTATTAATATTATCACTTTACTTTGAGAATGCTGATCTTGTCTTTTCAGGTAAATTACAATGTGCTAGAGGACAAAACTGTATCTAACTATACCTAGGACATTGCTGACTTTCTCAGTTACCCTACCTGTAAAATGAGGATAGCAATAGTGCCCACATTTATTTGTGAGAATTACATAAATTAATTGTTATTAAATAAGTAAATGAGTTAATAAAGTAAAGCACTTAGAAGAGCCAGAAACATAGCCAGTGTTATTTTTTATTGAATCACCCACATCCCACACATCCTTGCAAAGAACCCCAATTCTATGCATCACAGAATACACAGTACAGCAGGTACTAAAAGAGTGCTCATTAAATGGGAAAGGAAATTTTAATCCCAGTCACTGCATTCCTTGTTACAATACCAGATACTACACAGGTGAGGTTGTATTGGCATAATTTCTGTCTTTTGGGGGTTTATTATCAGTGACAGACTAAAATCATGGAACAAAACTATGAAAGTACAACTAGCCTTGTCTCCCAAGGGTTCTCAGACTATTGCCACTTCCCAGAGCCCATCCCCGCTTCTTTTTCCTGGTCAAAGAAGTCAGTTTTCCCCTCAGATACACCCTGACCTGCCTCTGAATACTCAAACATCCTTGAAGAATTCCACCCAGTGCTCAATGAGGAAATTCTAATGTGTAATTGGAGACCACTGAATCTCAGTAGGCACCTGAAAAGGACACTGAAGGCTACGAAAAAGGCTAAATGGCCAGGATGCCCATCTTGGTGCTTTCTTTGGGGAGAAACAGGCAAGGGCAAGACAGGGAAAGGGAACTATCAGATTTTCCCTTTTGGAAACTAAGCTGATATACTTCTAGTTGGTGATGACACTGTCTACTGAAATCATAGACTGTTTCCAGCTTTTATTTGTAAGCTAGTTATCACACACTGTTCATTGGCTTATTTTGAAGATCTCTGCAAATAGCAGCAGCCTCAGATTCCCTTAGGAAACTTTTTCTCATAAGTAACAGTGTCAGAGAGAGTGAACATTGTCTCCACATCACAGGAATGATCAACTGTTTTTCACAATTACACTTTCTGATATTTCTACTGAAGCATTATTTGCAAAAATGATGCCAAAATGGCAGGATTTCTTGGGAGTTTTCATTTTTTAGTCAAAAAGCAACATCTCTGCTAAAATTGGTATTTGACAACGTCAATAGGCAGGACTTTGTTGGGAAATAATTCTCCATGGGTTTCTCTAGCATTTCTGCATATCTTATGAGAAGAGACAACGACAGCTTTTGTTTTAGACTATCTTTTCAAGAATGTTTGAATAGTGAACAGCTTGAAATACAGAAGTAGCGTCGTCCTCTGGAGCAAAGATTTGTTTCCTGAATAGGATCATAAGGAAAATAGCTCTTTCTCTCTCTGGGGCAAGGTCTGGGCAGGTTTGCTAGTTATCTTCTTATAAGACTAGAGATTTCCAACTTTGGGGTTCCTCAACTGTGATACAAAGTTACTGCCTGCACAGTATCCAGCTGGGCCACTCTGCATTGCTCCCATCAGATGTGGGGGCAAGGAGAGCCAAAGTGAACATGAAGCTCATGACTCTTGCTGAGCTGTGAATAACAAACTCCTTTGTGTCTAATCCAAGAGTCTCATGTCTTCTGCCAGCATCCATGAAGCTGTGTTCATCTTGCTTGCAAATAGGGTAGAAATCTCAGACCTTTCAGTTCTTGACAAACTTCACTGTGACTCTTCACAAGTCCTCCCATAATTTTCTGGCATTTAAAATGTCTCTAGACTTTGATTTTTTATTAATGCTCAAAGCCCACTGAGTCAGGATACTTCGTTAAAAGACCAGAAGCATAATTTAACATCAAATTTTAAATATCTTGTTGGGTCTTTGAAATTGTATTAAAAACAGATTAAATAAAAGTGGACCTATTAGTTGTATTTGTAGATTGGATACTTTTATTTCTTCATACGACTGCTTTGTTTCAAAATAATTTAAGTCCACACACAAAAAATGAATCTAAGATTAATATAAAATAAGAAAAAAAAAGTTAAAAAGGAAGAATATAAGAAACAAGTAAAATGACTTTTTAAATTTTCCTCTGTATCACTTATCCCACCTTCAGTTAACTAAATGTGTGTGCTATTGTTTGCCTCATGTCTCCCCTGCCAGACTCTAAGCTCCTTGAGAGTAGGAATCATGTTTGTCTTGTTCACTGTGCAAGATGCTTGACACATAGTAGATGCTAATACATGTGTTTCCCTTTTTCAAATAAACTATAAAATAAAGAGGAATGGAAGAGAAAGGGGGGGGCACAAAATTATGGTTAGCCTATGTGCATTTCTCACTGTTAGAGAACCTTGAACAATGTGCCTGGTTGAAACACTGAACTTCCCAGCCTCCTTTGGAAACAAGAGTGGCCAATGAGATATAAATGCAAATTGTGGGACTTCCAAGAAAACTCTCTATGCTCTACCACACTTTCTCCTTCTTGGTCCTTGGAATATACATGACGACTAGAGTGCCAGTAGCTGTCCTTGGACGATGAGAGGAAAGCCAGAGAATGTAAGAGACTTCAACTCTGATATCCTTGAGCCCCTGAACTGATGTCAGTAACTGCCTCCCTCCAGACTTCTCATCTAATGATTTAAGCCACAGTTAAGTAAGTTGTCTCTCATATTGCAGTCAACTCTAATACTAATTATTACAGTCCATGAAACACATCATGAATTTCTGTAAGTGGAACTATTATGCAACTATATTTCACTCCATTCGTGGTGAGAAGGTGTTTGGAGAAGAAGCCATAAATTTGTTGAAGCATAAATCTAAGAAAAATCATTGGATGTCCAAGCAAACATAATAGAAAATAACTCTTAACCACAATATGAGATTTTTAAAAATCATCAAAAAATCATTGGTCATATACAATGGAATATTACTCAGCCATAAAAAGAAATGAAATTGAGTTATTTGTTGTGAGGTGGATGGACCTAGGGTCTGTCATACAGAGTGAAGTAAGTCAGAAAGAGAAAAACAAAATCGTATGCTATCACATATATATGGAATCTAAAACAAAAATGGTTCTGAAGAACCTAGGGTCAGGACAGGAATAAAGACGCAGATGTAGAGAATGGACTTGAGGACACGGGGAGGGGGAAGGGTAAACAGGGACGAAGTGAGAGAGTGGCATGGACATATATACACTACCAAATGTAAAACAGATAGCTAGTGGGAAGCAGCTGCACAACACAGGGAGAGCAGCTCCGTGCTTTGTGACCACCTAGAGGAGTGGGATAAGGAGGGTGGGAGGGAGACGCAAGAGGGAGGAGATATGGGGATATATGTATATGTATAGCTGATTCACTTCGTTATAAAGCAGAAACTAAATACCATTGTAAAGCAATTATAGTCCAATAAAGATGTTTAAAAAAAATCATTGGTCTTAAATGTTGATTTGTTCCAAGTTAGTTTTTCAGGAAATATTTTCAAACCCCAAACATCAGCCTAAAAATGTTTAATAAGGCAAATTTTATTTGTTGTGGATTTGCCACTTAATTTCTTGGACTCTTCTTTTTTTCCTCATCCTTTAGATTTTACCAGTTAGCAAGACTTTGTGAAAATTCTCAGATTACAACTTTCCTCTCTATTTCCAGAAAAAACACCCTACACTAGGCTTCAATCTTCTATTCCATAACTACTATAATTGCTTTCTAAATGGTCTCTTCCAACTCCCCATCTCATCCATCTATCTCATCTTATCTGAAATCCTCTCATTTCATTATGCTATTTTCTACCTATAGAGCACTGACCATGGGCTCTATATCACACTTATTTTACTCTTGTATATCTTAGCTCTCTACTAAGTGGTAACATCATGAGAAGATACTATGCCCATACTTTTCCATAGTTCTCAATCCTGTCTTCATGGTAGAACCATCTGGAGAGCTTTTAAAAATTACTGATGCCCCAGGCCAACCCCTAAAGATTCTGATTCAACTCATCTGAGTGAGGCTCAGGCACTCACATCTTTAAAATACCCACCCACAAGCACCAATTAATGCTGGAGACAAAATGGTGAACAAGCAGACAGAATAAATCTTATACTCCAGCCACTTCATGACTTTATTCAAACAATGCCCTGAGTAGGGGATTAAGAGGTACAAATGACCATGTATAAAATAAATAAGCTACAAGGATATATTGTACAGGACAGAAAATATAGCCAATATTTTATTATAACTTTAAATGGAGTATAAGCTATAAAAATTTTGAATCACTATGTCGTTCACCTGAAACTAATATAATATTGTAAATCAACTATACCTCAATTTTAACAAAAGCCCTGGGTATGTGTGCACTCATATAAACACACGTGCACATATACCTACAGCCTCCCCCAGACATAACTTACCTATCCTTTGAGTTTAAAATCAAGTCCCACTTCCTTTGTGAATCATTCTTTGATGACAACTATCAACACCAATCCTCCTCTCCTCTAACTCCATTTGATGTACCCACCCACCCCCAATCTCTTTAGGCAACTTGGGTTGTTATTTTTTCTGTATCACACAATTAGCACCTTACTATATGCTGTCAAGCTGCTTATCTGAAAAACAAGCACAATGGCCTAGTTTACCTCAAAAGTCCCTCTCTTTGACTCTAACAATCTATGAATTTATGATTTGTCTGTACTGCCCAATTTAGCACTCATTACAGATGATGTTTTCCACTGATTATTTGATACCTCTATATATTTTCTGTTGCCAACAGAACCTGTTGTACAGGTCCCTTAAAGGAACATGGTTTTATAGCTCTATGACATATCCCTACCCTCAGCACAATGCTAGATGCTTAACCGTACCTTGACCGATACGTCAAACCAGACTTGACATAGTATTGAAAAGCAGAGATAAGCAAAGGGAAATCCTTTGAGGAAGCAGTTTTATAAACTGGAAGAGTGAGCTCTGGAGACAGACTGACTGGGTTACTCATCCAGCTCCTATACTTACCAGCTATGCAGTAATATCACTCGAGGGAGTCACTTAACATCCCTAAGCCTCAGTTTTCTCATTTGTGAGAAAGAATTAATAATAGTACCTACCCATAGGGTTGTTGTAAGAATTAAATGAGAACACACACACATTTGTAAACACAGTACCTAGCATATAATAAGCATTTAATAAATGTTAATTATTTTTGATTGGATAAAGGCAATGAAAAAATTACGATTGAGGATTAAAAGAATAAAACAAGCATTTTTATGACTGTGGGGAGACTGGGGATGTAGATTGAGACAAATATAATAAATGAAATAATATAAAGTGGCAGTTCAAATAAAATTAAGCTTCTACTCAGAGCAAGGCCCTTAACTCAGACTCTGTGGCCCATAAGGAAGACAGAGAACCGGGCCAGAGAATGACTCACACATTCTCTTTGTCCCACTTTCCCTCTTTGTCATTACTGACACTGAAAGGGCAGTTGAGTTATTAATTCATTCAACAAATACTTATTATTATTTCCAAGATCCTGTACTAGGTGTTAAATTATAAAAAATGAGTTTGTGGCTTAGTTAGGGAGATAAAGCATGCATATAAACAAAGCAGAAAATACAAGGCAGAAAGCTGCTCTTGACATAAGAGATACATACATGAATAATTGCAGAAGTTTATAGGAGAGAGAAATAAGGGAGGACATTAGAGAAGGGGTTACGGCCAAACTGGGCCTTGGAGAAACAAAGATTTGGGTTAAGGAGCATTTTTACCTTCCCTGGAAGTGGCAGAAGCTAAGGCCCCAAAAGGGAAAACATGGAACACATCATGCTGATGCCGAACATTCCGGGGTGCGGGTGGAGGTGGGGGGTAGGGAGCAGGTACTAATGGCCGAAGGTATCATTGTTTCCAGGTAGAGTTAGGACATCTGGACCTTCTGTTTTCCATCCCTTTATAGCAAAACCTTTATCTTATTTTTAGAAGAATTATAATATTCCTTAAATGAAACACCTTAAATCCTATCCACTTGGAGATTAAGAACAGTAACAAATCTACGTATTTGTACATACATATTTCGCATCCTGTAATCTCATATTTCATTCAGTCACCTCCACAACAGAACAGCACCACATTCCCTAAAGGATAATGTGCTTCAGGATCAAAGATTTCTGTTACCTACCTCATACTTATTCTTTGTTTGGGCACAAGAGCCTCTATATCTGGGCTTAGATAAGACTGGGTGGGGAAATCAGCTTCCTGATATGACAATGACAATTCTACACCTGAATCTTTACAAGTTCTGACCCATGAGAAAAGACCACTGGCTCCATCACTGGAACAGGAGAAGGCAAGCTTTTTCTCTAAAGGTCTATATAATAAATATTTTCCATTTTGCTAGCTGTACAGCTTCTGTTGCAACTACTCAATTCTGGTGTTGTAGCACAAAAGCAGCTATAGACAATACATAAACAAACAGACAAGGCTATGTTTCTATAAAACTTTATTTACAAGAACAGGTTGCAGGCCAGATTTGGCCCATGGGCTACAGTTTGCTAATCCTTGGTTTATAACACCTAATATTTATTTCTCTCTCAACTTACATGTTCATCACAGGTTGACTGGATGTATCATACCTCTATGTTTCAGGACCCAAAATGATGCAGAAGCCACCATCCCCACCAGTCACAAGAGCAGAAGGGAAGAAAGTTATGAAGGGTCTTGAATAAGGAAATCAAATGTTGCATCACAGAAGTGACAAATATTATTTTCATTTACAACTTACTGGCCATAACTAGTTACCTCAGTCACCAAATCTCTAGGGGCTTCCTAGTATGATCATATGACTAGTATGATCTATGGAAGGCAGAGCCTGAACTATTTAGCAAGGAGCATTAGTGACTACCAGAATCTAGGCTAAATCAAAGATTGTTTTAGGAAAAGTTTTCTTTCATTCAAACAAGTTTCATGTGTATAGCACTGACAAATTGTAGTCCATCAAGGTAAGCTTATAGACATTTCAACTGATCTAATAATCATTCTAGATAGATATAGTTGAAAGACTCATGATCTTTCAAAAGATTTATTCTTCTGTGAGAAATTCATTTGGCATATTTCACTTTATATAATACACTAAGAAAGAGTAATTGATAAAAGAGAAAACAAGTGATTGAATGAAAAACCCGATGGTCAGAGTGACAGATTTCCATCATGTAAAAGGTGCAAAATAGCTTAGATATGCAAATATAATTATAGATCTTATTATGATTCTTAATAATAATTTTTAAAAATTATATATTTTCCCTATCAACTAAACTTCAGATTCAAGATGATACCTTCTAATATCTATCAACCAGGTTTTTTCTTAGTATCTTTTGACAAAAGTAATTATCAGCTTCAGTCTAAGAATTCTAAGATTATTTTAATTATAGGAATGGACCCTAGGAGTTATATTTTAATCTTTGAAAGAACTAGGGACATTTCCTGGAAATGCCATTTATTGTTAAGTTAATGAGATTAAGTTGAAAATAAGATTTTCTACCCACATTTTTACCTACTTACTGACATCAACATAAAGAAGTCCATAAACTAGTAGTCACAAAAAAAGGACTTCCCAATTGCACATACTAATAAAAGTGATAAAATTCCCCTTTAAAATGACGCACATATAAACAGAATCATAGACTCTTACGAACTGGAATAGACACTGAGAAGTAATCAATCCAACTTTCTACATCACTCAATTCTCAAACGGAAAAACAAGTGACCATGAAAATTATATACCAATGCCCGAAAGAGAGATGCTCATTTACTTTAAAAATCACATTGCTATTATAACATAATTTGGAAAAATCTTTTGTTTTTACAATAAAAAACTACAGAAAGTAAATATACTTTCTTAAGGAAGATATGAAGATAATAAAATGAGGAAGAATTTGGAGTGAACCCAATAATTAACTCTGTGTGTAACATTATATCAGCTGATGCTCATTCATGCAGGTATAGTACAATTAGGGATGTTATTTACACTACATTTGATAAAATAAGAATTTCACATTTTAAGAGGAGTATGTAAAAATCAAAGCTGATTATTTATAGTGATGCAACACTCAAAAAGGAGTTTCAGGCTTTCCCTGGTGGCGCAGTGGTTGAGAATCCGCCTGCCAATGTGGGGGACACGGGTTCGAGCCCTGGTCCCGGAAGATCCCACATGCCGCGGAGCAGCTGGGCCCGTGAGCCACAATTACTGAGCCTGCGCGTCTGGAGCCTGTGCTCCGCAACAAGAGAGGCCGCGATAGTGAGAGGCCCGCGCACTGTGATGAAGAGTGGCCCCCACTTGCCACAACTGGAGAAAGCCCTCGCACAGAAACGAAGACCCAACACAGCCATAAATAAATAAATAAATAAATAAAATTAAAAAAAAAAAAAAAAAAAGGAGTTTCATATTCTCTAACACTTATTTTTGTAACATCCTCCATTCTGTTGAATTAAAGTTTATTCTATCTCTGGATTGTATAAATCAGAGGGTTCAAGATCTGCTTTCAGACACTATTTCAGTTTGCAGACATTAGGCCATTAAAGAAGATGTACAGAAAATAAAAATTTAGCTTACTGGGAACAAGCTTGACTAGCTACCTGGAAGAGCCTCACTTCTCAACTACTGCCATTAGCTTGTCCAAAATATGAAATTACTATAATCAATTCTACAAGATTTTCCCACACTTCTCTACACACACACACGCCTTTTTAGATAGCTGAAGGTGGCAGCCAAAAAAAACCAAATCTGACCAAACTTTCATTAACTTAGGACGTGCATATTCTTCAAAGGAGAATCCAATCTCATTAATGTTCTGTCTGTATAAATACACTTTGAAACGGCATCATGTGACCTTAACTTGAATGCCATCTTATTCATAATTTCACAGATTTTTTAAAATAGATACAGGATTTTTTTTACTCTTCAAAATGTGATTTTCCGACGGCCTGAAACCTATGGGATGCAGCAAAAGCAATTTTAAAAGGGAAGTTTATAGCAATACAATCCTACCTCAAGAAACAAGAAAAATCTCAAATAAACAACCTAACCTTACACCTAAAGCAATTAGAGAGAGAAGAACCAAAAAACCCTAAAGTTAGCAGAAGGAAAGAAATCATAAAGATCAGATCAGAAATAAATGAAAAAGAAATGAAGAAAGTGATAGCAAAGATCAATAAAACTAAAAGCTGGTTCTTTGAGAAGATAAACAAAATTGATAAATCATTAGCCAGACTCATCAAGAAAAAAAGGGAGAAGACTCAAATCAATAGAATTAGAAATGAAAAAGAAGTAACAACTGACACTTCAGAAATACAAAGGATCAAGAGAGATTACTACAAGCAACTATATGCCAATAAAATGGACAACCTGGAAGATATGGACAAATTCTTAGAAAAGCACAACCTTCCGAGACTGAACCAGGAAGAAATAGAAAATATAAACAGCAAGCACTGAAATTGAAACTGTGATTAGAAATCTTCCAACAAACAGAAGCCCAGGACCAGATGGATTCAGAGACGAATTCTATAAAACATTTAGAGAAGAGCTAACACCTAACCTTCCCAAACTCTTCCAAAATATAGCAGAGGGAGGAACACTCCCAAACTCATTCTACAAGGCCACCATCACCCTGATACCAAAACCAGACAAAGATGTCACAACAAAAGAAAACTACAGGCCAGTATCACTGATGAACATAGATGTAAAAATTCTCAACAAAATACTAGCAAACAGAATCCAGCAGCACATTAAATGGATCATACACCATGATCAAACGGGCTTTATCCCAGGAATGCAAGGATTCTTCAGTATATGCAAATCAATCAATGTGATACACCATATTAACAAATTGAAGGAAAAAAAAATATGATCATTTCAATAGATGCAGAAAAAGCTTTCAACAAAATTCAACACCCATTTATGATAAAAACTCTCCAGAGAGTAGGCATAAAGGGAACTTTCCTCAACATAATAAAAGCCATATATGACAAACCCACAGCCAACATCGTTCTCAATGGTGAAAAACTGAAACCATTTCATCTAAGATCAGGAACAAGAGAAGGTTGCCCACTCTGACCATTATTATTCAACATAGTTTTGAAAGTTTTCACGACAGCAATCAGAGACGAAAAAGAAATAAAAGGAATCCAAGTTGGAAAAGAAGTAAAACTGTCACTGTTTGCAGATGACATGATACTATACATAGAGAAACCTAAAGATGTTACCAGAAAACTACTAGAGCTAATCAATGAATCTGGTAAAGTAGCAGGATACAAAATTTATGCACAGAAATCTCTTGCATTCTTGTACACTAATGACGAAAAATCTGAAAGAGAAGTTAAGGAAACACTCCCATTTATGATTGCAACAAAAAGAATAAAATACCTAGGAATAAACCTACGTGGGGAGACAAAAGACCTGTATGCAGAAAACTATAAGACACTGATGAAAGAAATTAAAGATGATACAAATAGATGGAGAGATATACCACGTCCTTGGATTGGAAGTATCAACATTGTGAAAATGACTATGCTACCCAAAGCAATCCACAGATTCAATGCAATCCCTATCAAATTACCACTGGCATTTTTCACAGAACTAGAACAAAAAATTTCACAATTTGGATGGAAACACAAAAGACCCCGAATAGCCAAAGCAATCTTGAGAAAGAAAAACGGAGCTGGAGGAATCAGGCTCCCTAACTTCAGACTATACTACAAAGTTACAGTAATCAAGACAGTATGGTAGTGGCACAAAACCAGAAATATAGATCAATGGAATAAGATAGAAAGCCCAGAGATAAACCCACACACATATGGTCACCATATCTTTGATAAAGGAGGCAAGAATATACAGTGGAGAAAAGACAGCCTCTTCAATAAGTGGTGCTGGGAAAACTGGAGAGCTACATGTAAAAGAATGAAATTAGAACACTCCTTAACACCATACACAAAAATAAACTCAAAATGGATTAAAGACCTAAATGTAAGGGCATACACTATAAAACTCTTACAGGAAAACATGGGCAGAACACATGATCCTTTTAGACCCACCTTCTAGAGAAATGGAAATAAAAACAAAAATAAATAAATGGGACCTAACGAAACTTAAAAGCTTTTGCACAGCAAAGGGAACCATAAACAAGCTGAAAAGACAACCCTCAGAATGGGAGAAAATATTTGCCAACAAAGCAACTGACAAAGGATTAATCTCCAAAATATACAAGCAGCTCATGCAGCTCAATATCAAAAAAGCAAACAACCCAATCCAAAAATGGGCAGAAGACCTAAATAGGCATTTCTCCAAAGAAGATATACAGATTGCCAATAAACACGTGAAAGGATGCTCAACATCACTAATCATTAGAGAAATTCAAATCAAAACTACAATGAGGTATCACCTCACACCGGTCAGAATGGCCATCATCAAAAAATCTACAAACAATAAATGCTGGAGAGAGTGTGGAGAAAAGGGAACTCTCTTGCACTGTTGGTGGGAATGTAAATTGGTACAGCCACTATGGAGAACAGTATGGAGGTTCCTGAAAAATCTAAAAGTAGAACTACCATATGACCCAGCAATCCCACTAGTGGGCATATACCCTGAGAAAACCATAATACAGAAAGAGTCGTGTACCACAATGTTCATTGCAGCACTATTTACAATAGCCAGGACATGGAGGCAACCTAAATGTCCATCGACAGATAAATGGATAAAGATGTGGCACATATATACAATGGAATATTACTCAGCCATAAAAAGAAATGAAATTGAGTTATTTATAGTGAGGTGGATGGACCTAGAGTCTGTCATACAGAGTGAAGTAAGTCAGAAAGAGAAAAACAAATACCGTATGCTAACACATATATATGGAATCTAAAACAAAAATGGTTCTGAAGAACCTAGGGTCAGGACAGGAATAAAGACACAGACGTAGAGAATGGACTTGAGGACACGGGGAGGGGGAAGGGTAAGCTGGAATGAAGTGAGAGAGTGGCACTGATATATATACACTACCAAATATAAAATAGATAGCTAGTGGGAAGCAGCCGCATAGCACAGGGAGCTCAGCTCCGTGCTTTGTGACCACCTAGAGGGGTGGGATAGGGAGGGTTGGAAGGAGATGCAAAAGGGAGGAGATACGGGGAAATATGTATAGGTATAGCTGATTCACTTTGTTATATAGCAGAAACTAACGCAACATTGTAAAGCAATTATACTCCAATAAAGATGTTTTAAAAATTGCAGAATAGGAACCAAAGGCAAAAAAAAAACAAAAAAATAACACCAAAATGTGATTTTCTGTGGCATGCCAGTTTAGAAAGCTCTGAAACATTAGCAGCATATAGTCACAAAGGTTATGAACTTCTTGGGAAATAGCCTTTTAAATCACAAGGAATATAAAGAACTCCCACAACTGGAAAAATTCTCAAGAATTCTTGCCCATTGTTGTTTCCCAAAACTTTACTTGGAGAGGAAAATGGGGAAAAAAATGTTCCAAGATAGCTGTTTGATGGCTAAAGTTATCAAAATTTAAGTTTTGCTAAAGATCATAGCCCTTTTTAGCTATTATACATGATGAAGAAAATTGTACTTAGATTTGTGTTTTGTGGCTAAAGAAACCAGGCCATTTTATCAGGACAGCGAGAACACCACAATAGCTGCTGTCTTTGAGGTTATAACAGAACTCATTCATTTTCTTAGGAAATATTGTTGCTTATCAACTAGATGGAGGCACTAACCTAGATGCTGGGAATACAGTGATCTATAAAGTGAAAGTTTTTTTCTTTATTTATTTTTCTTCAATTTAAAAATTATACAATATCCAAACTCCCTTCTACTTTAGGGGGCATTTCCCACTGAACCTAGTTATGGTGTGGGTAGTGCTCTGTCTTCCCCCTTGGAAGCCAAGGGGTAGGTTCCTTCCTGGGAGCATAGGGTGCAGACACATGAGTGAGATTCAACCCCTCCAGTGCGGCTTCCTGGACTTTCCATTTAGAATGAGTGACCCAAAGACAAAAAAAGCGCTATTAGCCTCTTCTGCCTTCTTGGTTTCTGCCCATTTTTCAAGCATCTTCCTCCATCTTCTGTTGATTCTTTGTCATTCCATTACTTTTTTGTTTGGTTTGTTTTGTTTTGTTTAACGTAACTAGCTGGATTTTGTATATTATAATCAAGAACCCTGATTAATGCAGTCACTAAGTAGCAAATAAACAGTAGTGCTGAACTCACAATCAAGATGTATAGTGAGAATCAGTGGAGAAATATTCCCCCTTTTTAAATGTTCTGCATCATTCACCACGAAGTACTAGCTTCCAAAACTCTGCTCAGCAATCTGAAAGAAGGTTTTAGGTTCACTGTCAGGGCAGTCAATTGTGTGGAAAATAAAATAACAGTATGTCAAAACCTGTTTATCTGCCTTGCTTTAAGATTTGTATGCCAATCACAAGTTATATTCCACACCAAGTTTTGTTGGTTGTCAAAGGTAAAGGAGGTTGGCTGGATTTAAGAACTGAAGACTAGAGTTGCCACACAAATGACAAGCTGATTCAAAAATGGATTACCTTAGGGGAGCTTGAGATGTTTAGCAGGTAATCTGAGGTTGTTAATACCCTGAACCTGAAGCTTTAAGTGACAAGCATTAATTCATTTCAATAATTACATTAAAAATTTTAAGCCAAACAACGATGAATGTAGCAAATTGGTGCTAAAATGCCTTTCCTTTTCTCATTCGGATGATGCTCTCAAATACCTGTCACTGGCCTCCCTGCTTTGGCTCCTGCACCCATTCTCCCCAGAGAAGTCAGGGAGACCTTCCTGAAATAGAAATCAGCTCATTTAATTCCCCTGCATAAGATGCTCCGACTTTCCACCACACCTATGATAAAAATCCTGGTTCCTCCAGCTGGCCTACCAGCCTCACAAGACCTGGCCCCTGCCTATTTCTCAGAGTTCAGCCCACTCCACTCTCTCCCTTACTCACCTAGTCATACTTTGCTTCCTGTTCCCCTCCAAACACTCCATGTTCATTCTATCCAGAGTCTTTGGAACTAGCTATTCCCTATTCCTGCAGTGTGGCTAGATTATCATTGTCCTTCAGGTATTTATTGGTTTAAATGTCACCTCCTCAGAAAGGTCCTCCTTGACCAGCCACCCAATCACTCACTGTATAACTAAACTGTACTGGGTCCAGTTTGTGCCCCACCACAGGCCCGTGAAGCTCACCTATCCATGTCCCTTGCCACTCCGGGTCCTCAGCCACTAGCCTTGCTTCCCTGCCAGAATGGCCCTACTAACCACTCATTAAAGTTCCTCTAGTCATAAAGCCCTGACCACTGCCACCACTGTAGACTTTAGAGACCAACAAGCCCTACAGACAGTGTCAACTAACAAGGAGAGACCACTATGCCTACCTGCTGCTTGCCCAGACTCTGAATCTGGCTTCGCCAAAGGCTGCCTGGAGGAATTTGCAGGGCAGTTAGCAGAGTTAGCAGAGACTAGAGATGGCAAGGAAGCAGCAGATCAATTATTCAGCCTTCCTTCCACCCTTCTATATGCTGCTCTGAAAGGCAGAAACTTCATGCAACCTTTCTAGAAACATCCTGCAAGACAAGAAACCAACTATATTTGTTGCAAACCTGTGGCCAGTTTGGTAGTGCATCCCTTTAAAATGGCTCTCCTTCTTTCTCTGCCTCTTTACCTTTTTCCCCTCACTCTTGCTTCCTTATATCATACTCCCCATTAAAGCATTATCATGCAAGCATTTATCTCAGGCTGCATTTTCTAGGAAGCCCAGGGTAAAACAGTGACATTATTTTAATTCATTTCCTGATATTTTCTTGTCTAACTCTTTGTTTATATGTCTATTCCCTATTTCCAGCCTTCCTGAGCTATCGTCCCCCATCCCAACATACCCAGAATGTAAAAGCGTGGAACTTATTGGAACAGAGACATTTTATCTGTTTTATTCACCAAGGATCTGAATACTGCCTGACCCAAAATGGGTGCTCAATAAATATTTGTTGAATGAATAAAAAAAGCACAACAGCACAGCATCTAATGCCAGGTGTGTGGGTCAATATGACCATAAAGGCAACTAGAGATTCAATGGGACTATATCTGTTTTGTTGAGTGCTGTGTCCCCAAGGCCTAGCACAGTACCTGGCACACAGCTGCTCTCAAAAAATACGTTTGACCGATTAATGAATTGGAAAGCACTGGCAAGATTAAGGGGGGAAAAATCACTCAAAGATCCTCATCACAATCTTGTCCTAAAATCAGGGCAAAGAAAGTGAACATAAATCTGTGGCAAAATAAATAAGCAAAAAAAAATTAATCAAAACTTCATAAAAAAATGATTATATAAGGTTAAAAATATACACTGACAAATGTTTCTTTATTATAAGGTCAAAAAGAAATCAAAGAGAATGTCCTAGATAAATAGCCATGAACTTCATATAGCAGCACAAAATAGAGATGATGGTTTTGAAACAAATTCAAGTCCCACACTAGTCAGGAAATCAAAATGCACAGTTACTATCCTTTACAGAGTTGGTTAAAAAAATCCAACATTTTTTGTTTCATTATTTACACAGCCAAGGATTCATACTCTAATCACTCATCATCCTTTACCAATACAATCAAAGGGATAGGAATCCATCCCTGCTCCAAATTCTGGCCCATTTTATTTTTATCAACTAACCCATTTGTAATGATAATGCTCGATATTATTATAATTTATATAGCACTTGTATTTCTATCACTTTATTTAGTCTTATGTCAACCCTATAAAGGTAGGCATATACTTCCCAATTTATAAAATTAGGCAGAAATAAAGAAGTAACAAGATATGCCCATGATCACAGAGTTAGTAACTGACTTCCTGCTCCAAGTCCACCCTTTCTATTCTGGATGCATTTCCCGGCATCACATTATGAGGAGCACATAATCCATAGCAAAGATAAGACTATGTAATTCATTCATCCATTCATTTATTCATTCATTCAATAAGAATGAATTTCTTTAGTGCCTACTATATGCCAGCCACCGTCCTAGGGACTAGAAATGCCACAGCTAACAAGCCAAAGCCTATACTTTTATGGAGCTTAAATTAAAAAACAGAAAGGCAGGCAACAGAGAAATAAACAACTTGCCAGAGAATGTACACTTTTAAGATGATGCTGATGAAATTAGTCCAAAGACAAATATGACATTTTCAGTAGGTCCATGTCAAATGGCCTATATTATCATAATGTCCAAACACCTTAATATTGGGTGTCATATGGACAAAATAAACAGGTGATCATTTAATCTTTCCTATTTTGGACATGAGATGCATACACATTTTGCCAGCTCTGCCTTACAGCAGTGGTTCCCAAAGGCTGGACTGCAGTACAGTTATGGCTCATGATAAAATTTTCACCATCCAAGGCAAAATGAGAAATAATTTTCACCATCCAAGGGAAGATAAGAAGCAATGTAAGGAGTTCTTCATAAAACTAAATTATCCAAGGCCATGGAAAGGACTTGAATATAGGAAGGTTATACATCATTCCAAAGGCACAAAAAAAAATCTAAAATGTATTAAATGCACACACAGAAAAGTAGATTATAGTGTCCCCTATAGTATAAAAATGACATCATCACAATGGTAATCATGCTACTGTGGACGAAACATTTCACTGTAGAGTTTAAATTATCATCCTGCTCTGACCTCTGTTTTCTCATAATTCCTTATTGTCTCAGGAGTGAAACACCCACTGTATTAGTTTTCTATGACTGCTGTAACACATTATCACAAATTTAGTGACATTAAATGACACAAATTAATTATCTTAAAGTTCTGGGGGTCAGAAGTCTAAAGGGCTGGGGTTTGTTAATTCTGGAGACTCTAGGAGAGAATGTTTCCTTGCCTTTTCCAACTTCTAGAGGCTGTCAGTATTCCTTCCCTCATGGCCCCATATCACTCCAACCTCTAAAGCTCCTGCCTCCCTCTTATAAGAACCCTTGTGATTACATTGGGTGCACCCAGATAATCCAGGATAATCTCCCCATATCAAGACCCTTAATTTAATCACATCTGCAAAATCCCTTCTGCCATATAAGGTAATGTACTCACAGTTTTCGGGGATTTGGTGTGGACATCACTGAGAGGCCATTTTTCAGCCTATCACATTTACCAAAGTTGATGTAAATAATCATTGATCATGAAGGGCTCTTCATGTTGGCATTATTCCTAGATAATCCTATAAATACGGTGACCAGTAATACAAGATAGTTGCAAATACTGAACCACTTATTTTAAGGGTACTTTCCACAAATCAGTGTAAAGAATATCATGTGATCACTTATCTAATTTGGTGAAGATAGCACATACGTTACCCCATGAGTCAGCTAGGAATGTCATTAAGAGTTACCATTCCCTGAGGACCTATATTATGCGTTAGTTTCATGCAAGTTGATTAACATATTATATCATCTAATCTTCCAAGCAACCAAAAAGGTTAGCTACATTGTTTCTATTTATAGATAAGGAAACTGAGGCTCAGAGAAGATAAATAACTTGTTCAACATCATATAATTATTAAATGGCAGAGCAGGGATTTGAACCCAGATGTGACACTGAAAAACCTCTGCTTTCTCCCCTGTGCTATACACTTCCAGTGTGAGTTCTTACCTACCGATCAATGTGATACCTGTGTCAGTCAGTAACTCTACAATTCTCCTTTATTTTATAGCAGGAAACACTGGTAACTACATTATAACTTATGTGTTCTATAGGTGGACAAAGAAATTTTACTTCATTAAGTGGGTGGGTTTGTGGAAACTTCTAAGAAAAGAGATTCTGGAGACCTTTACTCCACGAGGGAATGATAATAAAGAGTTGTAAAGGCACCAAACAAAAGGGTAATGTGTCTCATTCTTATCTGTCAAATTTTTAGCATCACTCCATGTTTCAAGCAAAGACTATAATCACGAACAAAATATTGAATGTGTTCAACCCATAAAAATTGAGCTCAAAAGCAAAGTGGTAACTAATACAACATTGTTAATCAACTATACTCCATTATAAAATAAAAATTTTTTAAAAAAGCAAAGTGGTAGGCCTTTCTCACGTTCTGAGGTAGCCCACACTCTGTCTGTGGAGTGTGTTTCTCTCTAAATAAATCCACTTCTTACCTGAAAAAACAAAAAAGCAAAGTGGTAGATATTATGCAAGACCATGCTAGTCAGTGCATAATGCAACTCATTATCAAGTGCAGAATAATATTTCACTCAACTTATTTACTCTAATTTAAGCAGTTCCCTATTAGTGGACATTTAGGTTGTTTCCAAATTGTAACTGCAAATACTGCTATAATGAATGACACTGAACATTTAGCTTCAAATACTTACTTGTTAACATAAATCCCTATTTTGATATAGTACCAAATCACCCTCCAAAAAATTTGTCCTGATTCACACTTCCACAAAGAGTGTATGGAAATATCTATTTTACTCACACTCTTACCAACTCTAGATGTGAGCAAAATTTTAATTGTTATTATACTATTAGGTGAAAGCTTATGTTTTGATTTTCACTTTTAAAGTTATCAACAAGGTCAGTTAACATTATTCAATATTTTCATGGCCATTTGTGTCTCTTTTTTTCTGTAAATTTACTATTTACATCCTTGGCCTATTTTTCTACTGTCCAACTATTTTTCTTGACTTGAAAGGGCTCTGTATATTCAGAAATTAGGCCTTTGTCATACGTGTTGCAAAATTTTTTCTCTAGTCTATCATTTGTCTTTCAATTTTTTCCTATTTTAATGATAACTTTTACTAAGTTTTTGGTTTTGTTTTTTTTTTTAAATCACAGCAGGTATTATCAAGGAAGAGGAAAGAGTGTTCTAGGGGCCATGGACAATGTAAAAAAATATGGAGATGGTGGTATAGATGAGGAGTGTGAACTCTAAAAGAGAAGCGTTGTTGACTGATAGTGGTACAAGATCAAGATCAATGGGTGGGCTCTTCTGGTGCTGATCAGTCTTCTTCCCATAGTAAGCATGGGCAGGAGGCAGAATGGATAAAAGAGCAAGCTCAAAAGGAGGTCATGAGAAAAAAAGTGATGTCTGTGGAGAGTTAGTTTTAACTGAAGCCAAGAAGTGAAGTGATGAAGGATGGAGAGCGAAGGTCTTCTCCAGTCCAACAGGTCTTCTCAGGGTGTTAAGGATTCACCATATTCGTTCTCATCTATGTGCTTTTGCTTGACCATACATTTTCCTTCATCTAACATGTTCTTTTCACTCAATTCCACCTGTCCAATATATACTATTGTAAAGAAGCATATATTATAAATAAGTAGAGGCCATATTTTAAACTTCATTTTATCTCCTGGTATGCCCAGCACATGGTAGGTCCTCTAAAGTAGGCAGGCTTCCCTACATAGGTAAATGGTGCAATCTGATCACACAAACAAGAAACCAGGGACCCACACCCTTCTTTTTCTTGTTCAGCCAATCACAAACTCCTACCAACTCTGACTCACCAAAATCTTTCAAATCCTTTCCTGTCTCTTTATCTTCACTCTCACTATCTTAATTCAGTTCCTCATTGGTTCTCACATGGATTATTGCAATAGCCTTTTGACTATTCTTTCTGCTTCCAAAATTAGCCCAGTCTGATTTATCCCTTCCCATATTGACATTTTTTTTTCCAAAAAATTCAATTCTAATCCTTTCACTTCCTAACAAAACCCTTCATGAGAAAACTCCTTAGCATGACACACAAGTACCTAATGGTCCAGTGTCTGCTTGACTTTCCAGCTGTGTGTCCCACCCATCATCTTTCTCCACTGAACTACGTTGCAACTATATCAACTATATATCCAATGATATCAATTATATACTTAGAGGTCCTCATATGCTCCATTGCTCCACTAGGCTACTGTTCTTTGTTATAAGCCATCCCTCTGTCAGGAGTTTCCTCCCACCTTTCCTAAGTCCCAATCATGTTTCACAATTCAGCTTAAACATCATATCTTCTAGTAAGCGTTCCCTAATATGTATGCATATACACACACACACACACACTCACACACACATGGAAAATATGTTACTCCCTATTTTGCACTACCATAGCACCTCGTTCAGATCTATATTATAGTAATTGTTACATTATATTGGATATATTTATTTATAGGACTGTCTCCTCAAACTAAACTATAAGCATCTCAGGCCAGGGTCTGAAACTTCCATTTTTGTATATTTCATTCCTAACACTACAGATACCTGGTACACACTCAGGTATCTGTAAATGTTTACTGAATGAATGAATATTTGTCGATTGATTGCTCCTCTCGCCTTTCTACTACTTTTCTACTATGTGGCAGTAGAATTCTGAAAGAGAACTCCTCCTCCTGCTATGTGTCAGTTTATTAGTTTCCACAGCCAGTTACAGCAATGAGAGAGAGAATACAGAGGAGAACAATCCTGTTTGCACCAAAACTCTGTCATATTCCGGCACACTCATTTCCACCCCAGTAAGCACCTCAAACTAGACAATAAAATGCTATATCTGAGCTTCCAAGGGTAATTTTAAAGCCCTTCCAGAGATTCAGAAGTGTCTGCGGGCAAGTTATGACGGCTAGAAAACACGAACAACAGAAAGCTATTTTGAGTATTCCCTAGACAAGTGCAAGGGCATGAAATTTCCTAGTTGCTCAATACATACCAGAGGCATGAGCTCCACAGAGTAAAATCAAAGTACTAAACAAGGTGAGGGAATGCTACATCTAAGTGTTCGGGTCACAAGTAAGTGGTACAACATGACTCCATGTTTTGAAAGTGATGCTTATAAACACTATTCAAATTTGGGGTTGTAAGACCAGAATGAGAGGGTTCCTAGGCCTCTGATCAGTAAAAATTGACAATAAGCCCCTGATGGTGGGACCTTGTATTTTTGTCACTGAACACCTTTCTAGACCTAAGAAAGAGAAGTAAAATATGAAGGTTAATAGGAATTTAGAAAATTATCTCAGCAGAGGACAAACAGCAGAAGCAAGAAGAACTACAATCCTGCAGCCTGTGGAACAAAAACCACATTCACAGAAAGATAGACAAGATGAAAAGGCAGAGGGCTATGTACCAGATGATGGAACAAGATAAAACGCCAGAAAAACAACTAAAGGAAGTGGAGAAAGGCAACCTTCCAGAAAAAGAATTCAGAATAATGATAGTGAAGATGATCCAGGACCTCGGAAAAAGAATGGAGGCAAAGATCGAGAAGATGCAAGAAATGTTTAACAAAGATCTAGAAGAATTAAAGAACAAACAAACAGAGATGAACAATACAATAACTTAAATGAAAAATACACTAGAAGGAATCAACAGCAGAATAACTGAGGCAGAAGAACAGATAAGTGACCTGGAAGACAGAATGGTGGAATTCACTGCTGTGGAACAGAATAAAGAAAAAAGAATGAAAAGAAATGAAGACAGCCTAAGAGACCTCTGGGACATTAAACGCAACAACATTTGCATTATAGGGGTCCCAGAAGGAGAAGAGAGAGAGAAAAGACATGAGAAAATATTTGAAGAGACTGTAGTTGAAAACTTCCCTTACATGGGAAAGGAAATAGCCACCCAAGTCCAGGAAGCACAGAGAGTCCATTACAGGATAAACCCAAGGAGAACCACACCAAGACACATAGTAATCAAACTGGCAAAAATTAAAGGCAAAGAAAAATTATTGAAAGCAGCAAGGGAAAAATGACAAATAACATACAAGGGAACTCCCATAAGGTTAACAGCTAATTTCTCAAAAGAAACTCTACAAGCCAGAAGGGAGTGGCATGATATACTTAAAGTGATGAAAGGGAAGAACCTACAACCAAGATTACTCTACCCAGCAAGGATCTCATTCAGATTCGATGGAGAAATCAAAAGCTTTACAGGCAAGAAAAAGCTAAGAGAATTCAGCACCACCAAACCAGCCCTACAACAAATGCTAAAGGAACTTCTCTAAGTGGGAAACACAAGAGAAGAAAAGGACCTACAAAAACAAACCCAAAACAATTAAGAAAATGGGAATAGGAACATACATATCGATAATTACCTTAAACATGAATGGATTAAATGCTCCAACCAAAAGACACAGGCTCGCTAAATGGATACAAAAACAAGACCCATAAATATGCTGTCTACAAGAGACCCACTTCAGACCTAGGGACACATACAGACTGAAAGTGACGGGATGGAAAAAGATATTCCATGAAAATGGAAATCAAAAGAGAGCTGGAGTAGCAATACTCATATCAGATAAAATAGACTTTAAAATAAAGAATGTTACAAGAGACAAGGAAGGACACTACATAATGATCAAGGGATCAATCTAAGAAGAAGATATAATTATAAATATATATGCACCCAACATAGGAGCACCTCAATATATAAGGCAACTGCTAGCAGCTATAAAAGAGGAAATCGACAGTAACATAACACAATAATAGTGGGGGACTTTAACACCTCACTTACACCAATGGACAGATCATCCAAACAGAAAATTAATAAGGAAACACAAGCTTTAAATGACACAATAGAGCAGATAGATTTAATTGATATTTATAGGCCATTCCATCCAAAAACAGCAGATTACACTTTCTTCTCAAGTGCGCACGGAACATTCTCCAGGATAGATCACATCTTGGGTCACAAATCAAGCCTCAGTAAATTTAAGAAAATTGAAATCATATCAGGCATCTTTTCTGACTACAACACTATGAGATTAGAAGTCAATTACAGGGGAAAAAAAATGTAAAAAATATAAACACATGGAGGTTAAACAATATGTTACTAAATAACCAAGAGATCACTGAAGAAATCAAAGAGAAGATCAAACAAAACCTAGAAACAAAGGACAATGAAAACACGACAATCCAAAACCTATGGGATGCAGCAAAAGCAGTTCTAAGAGGGAAGTTTATAGCTATACAAGCCTACCTCAAGAAACAAGAAAAATCTCAAATAAACAATCTAACCTTACACCTAAAGGAACTAGAGAAAGAAGAACAAACAAAACCCAAAGTTAGCAGAAGGAAAGAAATCATAAAGATCAGAGCAGAAATAAATGAAATAGAAACAAAGAAAACAATAGCAAAGATCAATAAAACTAAAAGCTGGTTCTCTAAGAAGATAAACAAATTGATAAACCATTAGCCAGACTCATCAAGAAAAAGAGGGAGAGGACTCAAATCAATAAAATTAGAAATGAAAAAGGAGAAGTTACAACAGACACCACAGAAATACAAAGCATCCTAAGAGACTACTACAAGCAACTCTATGCCAATAAAATGGACAATCTGGAAGAAATGGACAAATTCTTAGAGAGGTATAACCTTCCAAGACTGAAACAGGAAGAAAGAGAAAATATGAACAGACCAATCACAAGAAATGAAATTGAAACGGTGATTAAAAATCTTCCAACAAACAAAAGTCCAGGACCAGATGGCTTCACAGATGAATTCTATCAAACATTTAGAGAAGAGCTAACACCCATCCTTCTCAAACTCTTCCAAAAAATTGCAGAGGAAGGAACACTCCCAAACTCATTCTATGAGGCCACCATCACCCTGATACCAAAACCAGACAAAGATACTACAAAAAAAGAAAATTACAGACCAATATCACTGATGAATATAGATGCAAAAATCCTCAACAAAATACTAGCAAACAGAATCCAACAACACATTAAAAGGATCATACACCATGATCTAGTGGGATTTGCCCCAGGGATGCAAGGATTCTTCAATATATGCAAATCAATCAATGTGATACACCATATTAACGAACTGAAGAATAAAAACCATATGATCATCTCAATAGATGCAAAAAAAGCTTTTGACAAAATTCAACATCCATTTATGATAAAAACTCTCCAGAAAGTGGGCATAGCAGGAACCTATTTCAACCTAATAAAGGCCATATACAAAAAATCCACAGCAAACATCATTCTCAATAGTGAAAAACTCAAAGCATTTCCTCTAAGATCAGGAACAATACAAGGATGTTCAGTCTCACCACTATTATTCAACATAGTTTTGGAAGTCCTAGCAATGGCAATCAGAGAAGAAAAAGAAATAAAAGGAATCCAAATTGGAAAAGAAGAAGTAAATCTGTCACTATTTGCAGATGACATGATACTATACACAGAAAATCCTAGAGATGCCACCAGAAAACTACTAGAGCTAATCAATGAATCTGGTAAAGTTGCAGGATACAAAATTAATGCACAGAAATCTCTTGCATTCCTATACACTAATGATGAAAAATCTGAAAGAGACATTAAGGAAACACTCCCATTTACCATTGCAAGAAAAAGAATAAAATACCTAGGAATAAACCTACCTAGGGAGACAAAAGACTTGTATGCAGAAAACTATAAGACACTGATGAAAGAAATTAAAGATGATACCAACAGATGAAGAGATATAACATGTTCTTGGATGGGAAGAAACAATATTGTGAATATGACTATACTCCCTAAAGCAATCTACAGATTCAATGCAATCCTTATCAAATTACCAATGGCCTTTTTTACAGAACTAGAACAAAAACTCTTAAAATTTGTATGGAGACACAAAAGACCCCGAATAGCCAAAGCAGTCTTGAGAAAGAAAAACGGAGCTGGAGGAATCAGACTCCCTGACTTCAGACTATACTACAAAGCTACAGTAATCAAGACAATGTGGTACTGGCACAAAAACAGAAATATAGATCAATGGAACAAGATAGGAAGCCCAGAGATAAACCCATGCACCTATGGTCAACTAATCTATGACAAAGGAGGCAAGGATATACAATGGAGAAAAGACAGTCTCTTCAATAAGTGGTGCTGGGAAAACCGGACAGCTACATGTAAAAGAATGAAATTAGAACACTCTCTAACACCATACACAAAAATAAACTCAAAATGGATAAGAGACCTAAATGTAAGACCAGACACTATAAAACTCTTTGAGAAAAACAGAGGAAGAACACTCTTTGACATAAATCACAGAAAGATCTTTTTTGACCCATCTCCTAGAGTAATGGAAATAAAAACAAAAATAAACATATGGGACCTAATGAAACTTAAAAGTTTTTGCACAGCAAAGGAAACCATGAACAAAATGAAAAGACAACTCTCAGACTGGGAGAAAATATTTGCAAATGAATCAACGGACAAAGGATTAATCTCCAAAATATATAAACAGCTCATGCAGCTCAATACTAAAAAAACAAACAACCCAATCAAAAAATGGGCCGAAGACCTAAATAGACATTTCTCCAAAGAAGATATACAGATGGCCAAGAGGCACATGAAAAGCTGCTCAACATCACTAATTATTAGAGAAATGCAAATCAAAACTACAATGAGGTATCACCTCACACCAGTAAGAATGGGCATCATCAGAAAATCTACAAACAACAAATGCTGGAGAGGGTGTGGAGAAGAGGGAACCCTCCTGCACTGTTGGTGGGAATGTAAATTGATACAGCCACTATGGAGAACAGTATGGAGGTTTCTTAAGAAACTAAAAATAGAACTACCATATGACCCAGCAATCCCACTACTGGGCATATACCCAGTGAAAACCATAATTCAAAAAGACACATGCACCCCAATGTTCATTGCAGCACTATTTACAATAGCCATGTCATGGAAGCAACCTAAATGCCCATTGACAGACGAATGGATAAAGAAGATGTGGCACATATATACAATGGAATATTACTCAGCCATAAAAAGAAACGAAATTGAGTTATTTGAGGTAGATGGAGTTAGAGTCTGTCATACAGAGTGAAGTAAGTCAGAAAGAGAAAAACAAATACAGTATGCTAACACATATATATGGAATCTAAGGAAAAAAAAAAAAAGTCATGAAGAACCTAGTGGCAAGACGGGAATAAAGACACAGACCTACTAGAGAATGGACTTGAGGATATGGGTAGGGGGACGGGTAAACTGTGACAAAGTGAGAGAGTGGCATGGACATATACACACTACCAAACATAAAATAGATAGCTAGTGGGAAGCAACCGCATAGCACAGGGAGGTCAGCTCGGTGCTTTGTGACCACCTAGAGGGGTGGGATAGGAAGGGCGGGAGGGAGGGAGGGAGATGCAAGAGGGAAGAGATATAGGAACATATGTATATGTATAACTGATTCACTTTGTTATAAAGCAGAAACTAACACACCATTGTAAAGCAATTATACTCCAATAAAGATGTTAAAAAAAAAAAAAGAAGATGTGGTACATATATACAATGGAGTATTATTCAGCCATAAAAAGGAATGAAATTGGGTCATTTGTAGAGATGTGGATGGATCTAGAGACTGTCATACAGAGTGAAGTAAGTCAGAAAGGGAAAAACAAATATCGTATATTAACGCATATATGTGGAACCTAGAAAAATGGTACAGATGAACTGGTTTGCAGGGCAGAAATTGAGACACAGATGTAGAGAACAAACGTATGGACACCAAGGGGGGAAAGTGGCAGGGGGTGGGGGTGGGGGTGGGATGAATTGGGCGATTGGGATTGACATGTATACACTGATGTACATGGATGGATGACTAATAAGAACCTGCTGTATAAAAAAAAAAATGTATTGTGATAGCACTGGGATATCAGCTCAGTGCTTTATGTCCACCTAGAGGGGGGGATAGGGAGAGTGGGAGGGAGATGCAAGAGGGAGGGGATTTGGGGATATATGTATATGTATAGCTGATTCACTTTGTTATAAAGCAGAAACTAACACACTATTGTAAAGCAATTGTACTCCAATAAAGATGTTTAAAAAAAATGTAATGTGATTAAAAGTTAAGTATTAAAATTAAGTCAAATATATTTTCATATTCATAAGTTTTTTAAAAAAGAAAATAATGTAATGTACGGCACAGTGACTATAGACACTGCTGAGACTATAGTTGAAAGCTGCTAAGAGAGCAAATTTTAAAAGTTCTCATCGGAATTCAGGCTTTTCGGGCACTAGTTGTCCTGAACTCCTAGCTTGGCTCCCTGTCATAAATGCTGCACTTTCCTTCACCACACACAAAAAAAAGTTCTCATCACAAGAAAAAAAAAATTGTAACTATATGGTGACAGATGTTAACTAGACTTATTGTGGTGATCATTTTGCAATATATACAAATGTCGCGTCATGTTGTATACCTGAACCTAATATAATATCAATTATATTTCAAAAAAAGGCAAAAAAACTTTTAAAAAGGAAATATTCTGAAATGTATAAAAAAATAAAATTATCTCATTATTCTTTTTCTAGATTTTATTAAAAATGGCTGTAGTTCTTTGTGCACTAAATCCTTTTAATATGCTCTTTTAACATAGACCCTTTTAACATTCCTGTCCAACACACCTAAAATAAGAAAATAATTATACATAATTATCAATACATAATGAGAGAAATACTACAAGCATAAGTGAAACTGAAAAGTTGCCCTCGAGAATAATTCTGAGCACCTAGCTTATGAGTCTAATGTCCCAACAGTGACTGTAGGGGTCCAACCCCACACTGTTGAATTCTGACAAATCAGTGAGGCAAATTCTTGACTGAAAAAGACCTCAGCTCATCCTGTTCCGTCTCATTATTTATAGATGTGAAAAACTGAGTCTGAAAGCAAACAGACATGCCCAGGTTCAAAGAGTGCCCGGTGGCAGACACTAGTCTCCTAATTCTCAGGTCCGATGCTAGGAGGGAAAACTCACACTGCTGTTTCCTTTCAATTTCCAAACTTGTTCAAAGCCTTTTTTAAAAATCTGGCAATGTATAAAAAGAGCCATAAAGCTTTATTCTTTGGGATTTACTAAAGACAAAACAGTGTGCAAAGATATTCCTATTAAATGTAATGGTTTTGTTTACTGCTGTAACTCCAGCAACTTAAATAGTCCCTGGCACATAGTAAGCACTGGATAAATATTTGTTAAAGGACATTAATACCAAAACCCAACAATAAAGTAAAACCTAAGAAACCGGAGCACATGTATATGGAGCTATTAACAATGATGAGAAAACCACAATGAGATACCACTCCACACTCATCAAAATGGCTAAAATTAAAGAGACTGACAATACCAAGTGTTGATGAAGATATAGAATGACTGGAACCCCCATACACTGCTGGTAGGAGTATGAATTGGTTCAATCACTTTGGAAAATACCTTGTTAGTATCTATTAAAGCTAAACATATGCATACTCTCTACCCTGGCAATTCCACTCTAAGATGTATATATCCAACAGGAATGAGTAAATATATCCACCAAAAGACATGTACAAGAACAGATACTTTTATCCAAAATAGTCAAAAACTAACTGGAAAAAGCACAAATATCTATCAACAGGAGAATGGATAAATTGGGGTATAGTGTGGTATACTTATAATGGATGCTACACAGCAATATAAAAGAATAAATTAAGATACTCAGCAACATGGATGAATCTCACAGACATTATGCTGCACAAAAGAAGCCAGGCACTTCATATAAACTTCATTTATATGAAATTCAAGAATGGGCAAAACTAATCCACAGTGATAAAAGTCACAACAGTGGTTACCTTAGGGGACTATTAATGAGAAAATGCAAGAAGAAACATTCTGGGCTGCTGGAAATGTCCTATGTCTTAGTTTAGATGGTGGTTACAGAGGTGAATTACATCTTTAAAATTTCATAAAGCTATATACTTACTATATGTGCCCTTTACTGTATATAGGTTATACTCAATTTTTAAAAGGAGAAAAAATAATTAAAAATTTAAACAGAAAAATGTAAATTATGTTAATATAGAAATGCATAATGTTTAGTAATAAATGAAGATTACCTCCAAAACATGTATTTCCTCATTGCAATGATGTAATGACATATGTTTGAGCATTGAATATTAGATAATAATTTGGCTACTTGGTAAAAAGTTTAATGTTTATTGATTATCTTCTTTTTTTTCTTGTATAGTTGCAATAGCTTCTAAAGTCAGACCCCCTGGATTAGTCCTAACTCACTCAAATCATTCATAAATCCCATTGGCCACAAATTGGGCTTTTTGAGCTCCAATAAAGATAATAACTGCAATGGATTGAAACACATTAAATATGTTTAGATAAATGAATTTACAATGATTAAAAAAAAGAACCTAATTGGTCATCTTTAGAAGATGACAGAAAACGAAATCATTAAATATTGGTAAATAAAGAGAAAGAATTGAGAATTTATCTTCCCTCACCACTGGGTAACCAAACAACTGAGGAGGGAAAGTGTCTCTCTGTGGATTCATACTAATTACTAAAGAACAAATAAATTATTATACCCATTTTGCAAAGCCTAATGATTTAGTGGATCTGAGCACTGAGCATGAACAGCTGCTAATATCACAAAGAGAAAGACAACCAGACATATGTGCCTCCTCATGAAAGAATGAAGTCATACAGTATATACTCTTTGGTGTCTGGCTTCTTCTGTGCAGCACAGTGTCTGTGAGGTTCATCCATGTTGTTGAGTATGATGTTTCAGTTTGGGTGATAAAGGCAAACTGTGCCTTTGTGCTGATCTTTCAACAATAATGCAGCTTGTGCTACACAAACCGTGTGTTCATATGTTGTGATATGTATGCTCTCATATCAGTATGTGGCTTACTTCTCTAATTGGATTCTAATCCTTTCAAGGGCACAGACTGTGATTTCTATTTTTAAAATTTTTCCTATGAATATTCATGGGGTTCACAGAGAGCAAGTGCCCAATAAATAGATGAACAAAGTGATAAGACTCATTCCCCTTGGAAAAATAATAGATGGCACACAGGCCACTGAGTAAATGTCCCATTGCTTTCGAACGGCTTCACCCTCCTGCAGAGAGAGCCATCACACCAGACACTGAAAGCCATTCACTAGCCCTTTGGGGGAAACAACCAGTAGAATACTTTACTCTATTGACCATGCTGACTCAGCAGAAAGAATCACTTACTTGCTACCACCCAGGCCTTGTGGATCAAAATGTTTGGCCTAAATTTATGGTTCCAGGACAAAGGAAAAATATTTTGAGAAAGCCCTCATGCCAATTCTTAATAGGATACACGTAGCAAGTAAATGACTGCAGGTAGTAGAACTGAACTGTACAGAAGTTCAGATCCAGGCCTTCTTGGACCAGCTCTTGATCATAATATTAATGGGAAAATCAACAAGCTCTACCCTTTACAGAATCATTGAGAAGAATAGGAAAATAAATACATTGGATATCCTTAGCTCTAGCACCACTGCAGTCATTTAGCTACAAAAAGCCTTCAAAAACTAAAGTTCTATTATAGCATCGTTGCTAGTTTTTTTCAGGATATCACAAGCCCCTGATTTTGATTCAGTGTTGACAAGATTGTCTCTTGCTGTGCCTCATGGGCACACTGGAAATACATTTATAACTGGTAGGGGAATCATTCACCCCCACATTTACCCGTAAGTTCTCTACCAGTATTTCTGATGACATCAACTCAACCAATATGAATTTATTTAAATAAGTATTATAGGGGGTAATTTTTTCTGATTCCATGCTCACTTTAGAAAATTTTTTAAATATGGAAAAGTGTAAGAAAAAATTTTAGGTTACCTATTATCCCACAGCTTAGGAAAAGACACGCCATATGTTTTGGTTTACACATAAAAACATATCTTTTTATACCTGAGACCGTATTCTTTATTCTGTTCTGTAGCTTTACACTGTAGTTAATGTTATACTGTGAGCTTTCTCTATATCATTAAATAATTCCATTAGCATTATTTTAATGGCTGTTCAATTCCATTGTATGCATGTACCATAATTTATTTAATCTTTCCTTTATTGACAGAGTACAAATCTTTGGTTGTCATTTTACTGTTTCTGCCACACCTGGACCATTTGAAGAAGTGATGATGCAATGGACAGGGTACGGAGTTCAACACTGGCCCCAGCATTAACTGGCCAAGTGAGCTTGAATACTTAACTACTTTGAGCCTATTTCACCATCTCTAACATTGAATAATGTTTACTTCACTGTTGTTATGAGAACTATGATACGATGTATTTGCAAGTATTTGATTAAGTATACAGTTGTGAATCCTACAACTCTTTTTTTTGTCATCATCATCATCAAAATAAGCATTAATAAGGGCCTTAAGTATTACTGAGAGGCGTATGTTAACTATTCCCTACACAGCAAAGCTATGCAATAATCTGCCTCTACTACTAAAGAATATATGTAAGGATTATCATGGAGCTCATCATCATCCATCCTTCCATTACCGTTTTAGCTAGTGTTTCTTTCACTCAACTATAAGATTGTCTCAATGGTAGTTCCAGAATTTTACATAAAAAATGTCTAGGGCAACAATTTTAGTTGGAAATGGTGATGATGGGATTTGCTTGAAGTCACTTTTTGGCTAGCAAGTGTGTATTTTTACTTAGATAATGTTATAGAATTAAAAAAAAGTGAATTCAAAAGATGCTTTTCTTGAATAATATTGAGAAAATATCAGCAAGTCATATCAAAATATAACATCATCACTATATGGGGGACTCATGGAGAGAGCAGGGGGTCAAGTCTCTGCCACTAAAGTGCCCACCACTTGCCAGGCTTGTCACTGCTTAAGATTCCTGCCCCTTTTAATGTCATTATGCTCTTGGCCTCCTCTATATCTTCCTCTATATTTTTTTTAGGCCACGCCCTGCTTGCGGGATCTTAGTTCCCCGACCAGGGATCGAATGCAGGCCCCCTGCAGCGGAAGCTCAGAGTCTTAACCACTGAACGGCCAGGGAAGTCCCTCTCCTCTATTCTTTAATTCGTACTCTCTCCCATGGCTTTTGGCTTGTTTTTACAGCTATCACTAACTAATTAGAGTGCCCTTTTCTACCAATAGCGAACTGATCAATCCTATCACAACAAAAGCAATTTTGGTGTCTGGATGTTCTCAACTGTTTTCATTAATGTTCACACCTCAAAGAACCATTCCTCCTTGCCAGAAATGTTAACTTACAGCTCCTTATGTTTGAGGTTGTCCCAAAAGCTGACCTCTGAATAAATAAATTGTTGTTACATATTTTTTACAAAAGAGATGACTGCAAAAATCAAAGCAACTTATTATGGAAAAAATAAACGAATCAAATTAGGTTACTGACAACATGTAGTGAAGAAAACTGGTTGATTGATTTTTTTTATTCAAAGAAGTTATTTTGGTTTTATGAAAAGCCAAGCAAAATATAATAGCTGATTTCAAAGAAATTCTTTAACTAAAATCTCAACATCTAATTTTAATTACTTTTTCCTTCATCAATGATTCACGTTTATTGAGCATCCGTTGGAGCAATCTGAGACCAGACCATAAAAGCTCTCACTCTCTGAGATATTATAAAATAGGTGGAAAAGCCTCCTGGGTACTAACGATCACAAACATCCATAAAGCAAGTCACTTTATATTACACGTACTCAGGGTGGATGAAAATTTGTCTCTAAAATAAGCTGGACCCTAGTTAGTCTAAGTGTATCAATAATTTACCATTTAAGGAAATTTGCAGAGGATCAACAAAACTTAAGAATCCTGGCCAAAAATAATCAGACCAAAAACTCATGAAATTTTCCATCAAACTTGGAAGAGGACTTTGTCTTTCAGCATGCCTGGAACTTAGAAGTATAAGGCAGGGCATCGAGACTGTCACATGACAGATACTAATTGTTCCGATTAAAGTCTAACAAGCTTGCTTCCCTGCTGCTCTGAGAATGTCTCTGACTTTTGATCCTGACATCTGTGTCTTACAAGAATTTCACTCTGCTCTGACATTCCTTCTGATGTTGATCCAGGAATTAATGGATTGTGAAAAAGCTGGCAGGATATCATTTAAAAAATAGAATTCCTAGTGTAAAAGGTATCAGAATTCACATACTCTGTGCCTGATACCAACATAATTCTCAGGTTTGGTTGTTGGGGGGTTTTAATGCTAGCTCAAAACAGGACTGAAAATAAAATTTAGTTTAAAAAGTTATGACAAAATAGCTATTTCAAGGCTCTTCCATCACATAGGATGAACACGTTTTTGCAAAATATGAAAACAAATTCCATACGAGATAATTTGCTCTGAATGACTACTTTTAACATATACAGTTAATCTCCTTTTATAAAAGGAATCTGGTATCTTTATACAATGAAAAATTTTGCTTAAAAAATCAGAGTTTTAAAAAATGACCCAGAATGACCCTGTGAATACTTATGCCATCTCTCTAATAATTTATAATATTTTTAGAGACACAGGGCCCTAGGAAACTATTGATCAAAAGGAGAACTTTAATTAAGGAAAGTATCTATAATTTTTAAATATAAAAAATGTAAATTAAAACTGTCTAAAGATACATTTTAAATTAAGGAATTCTCTTCAGGTTTGAAATTTTACACATCAGAAGATACTGCCTTGCATTTCATGGTTCTATATAATTACTAGATGCCAGTGGATAACTTAAACACAGCTTAGAGTCATTGACATAAATGTGTGACAAGCATTACAGAACATATTTAGTAATTTTAAATGAAAAAGCAAAAGGATTTTTGAAAAACCAGGGAGAAGTACCACAGTGGCAACAATATAATTTTTTGAGTAAGGAAGAAATTCTCCTTTATGTCATAGTGATCAGAAATTCAACAAGTTAAGAAGGAACACAAGTCAATTTCATTGTTAGAGCTATAATTAATGTAAAAATTAATAAGGTTAGTTATTTTATTCATCTATTCAAGCAAATATTTAATCTTCACATTAAAAAGACCATCGTTGTTTTTAAAAGCCATGAATTTCTGATAATTTTGTTTAGATAGATTGCTTTAGTAATTTTCATACCTCATCTGTTACTTCAAGAAATAAGGTGACAAATTCATTAAAATAAATAAAAATGACTGACAGCATGCTATAATTGGCTACTAACAGCCAGCTTATATTGGTTGGTTTCTGTTATTATCTTACAATAATATTTAATTATTTAAAATGTTGCATATTACTTTTTATGACATAAGCTCCCAAGCAGTCTAGAAATTATAGGATCACCACCAAATTGAGCATTACTTGCTCTTAAGAGAAAGACTTTCTGGCCCCCAAATTTCCAATCAAGGTCTCCCTACACATCCCCTATTAGAGCACTTCCCACACTTCACAAAATCATATGATTATGTCAACCCCATTATATTGTAAGCTCCTTGAGGGCAAGGACCAGGCCTATCATCTTTCCATATCCCTGGACTTAGAGGGTACTTACTAAATGCCCAATGAATAAGTGAATGAATGTGACTCCTACTAGTTTATTTTTTATTTCAATGGTTTCTTTGCATCTGTCTTTTATTGTAATGCCTACTGAAATATTTCTTGAATAAGATACATATACAAAATACATAATATATTGAATATTATTAGATTAAAATTCATGTTATTAAAATTAAATACTACATTAATATTATTAGTAAATATGTATCAGCTATACACTTTTTCTATATGATCATTTTATAAAAGTTGAACTCTACCATATTAACTCCCCACCTATAACTTGAATATTTTTTAAAAGTAATGAGTATTTAAAGAGATATCGGGCTTAGAAAATGTGATATTCAGATTAGGAAGAAAGTGTCACAATACCCATAATTACCACTTGTACCCAGAATAGTTTCTTAAGGTCTCTTGACATGTATCACTTTTTACCACCTATCTTGCCTAGTACCCTTTTTACAACCTATGTTGCCTAAAGTAATCAATCATTAAATTAAAAAATATTAAGAAGTGGTGCCCAAATTAAGAATCAAGACAGGAGGGGGGGAGGAGAAAAGATAATGAAATTCAAGATGAAGCATTAAATCAGAAAGACTTTGACCACATTAAGAAAAATAAGACTGTGAAATTTGCAAAGTAAGACAGGGGTTTAAAAGTATGATATATGACAGGTGGGGTAAAAATAAGACAGTTGGGAAGAAAGAAATGAAAACGAAGAGAACAAATTAGACAAGCCATTCGTTTCAACTCCTTAAACTGTAGCTCACCATCATCAGACAGGATGTGTCAGAGCTAGTGCATCTTTTTTTAATGCCTCTCAGGGCTTTTCTTATTTTCCTTTTGTGTGCCTTCTAAGTATTAAATGGTATTTGATTTTAAATAAATAAATCATTTTTAGATTTCCAATTTGCTTCAGTTTGATATAGGCGAGGAAATACAGTGACTGTGAATTTTCAATCTTCCCGCACAGTGCATCACAGTGTTAAAAATCTCGAAAGTATTTTGAACCATGAGCCATAAAAAATACAATGCACTCAGAACTATGCACCCAGGTACCCAGTCCACAAATCTCTGGTCCAGTCACAAGTCTGGCTTGGTGGGTACTCTGATCCTCTCATACTGGCCATTCTCCTTTAACTTTTCTTAAATGACTGAACTTTAAAGTTACACGATTTTATCCAAACTATCCACACCAAAACAACCTTGCACTGCTTCAAATTTATAACAATAATAGATAAAATTTTAAAAAGAAAAACAAAATCCAAACAACACAGCCAGGCTCAAAACCAAGATAAACAACTTCAGAGAGAAAAATAAAGGACTGAAGCTCTTGGCCTGCTGGTTCTAAGGAGTGGAAGTATATAGAGGCTGTTCAGAGTCTGGTTCCTGTGGGATAATGAGGATAAAAGTAATCCACATAATCGGGGGTTCAGTAAGAGCATTTCCCTAGAAAAGGGGTTGGGAGAAAAAACAGCAGCTAACCCACTGCTTGGATAAATTTATAGAAAGCCAGTGGAATGAGTAGAGGGTGGTAGAAGAAAAAAGACAAGGTCGTGTTGGTAGAAATTCCAGCATGCATTAAAAGACTGGGTTCTGGACTCCCTGCAAGACCAAGGAGACAATCATAAAACTGCTTGATAGTGGAAGGTGAGCACAGAGGAAAAGAGAGGAAAAAACCCCCAAACTTCCACTTCAAATGAGCCTGCAAGTCAAAGTGCCAACCCAGATGAAAAAGTAAAATGCCAAGAAAGACAGCCAAAATTTTTTCAGCAATGAACATGAATTCAGTCTAGATGAAAGAAGCATTCTAGGATGCTGCAAGAGATAAATTAAGGAAAATTTATTGATAAAGAACAAAAATATGAAAAAAAGGCAAAATTGAAACTAGAAGAATTGGATACTAAAAAGAATCAATACAAATAGTGAAAAATGAAAAATACAGTGCCTCAAGAGAATGAAAAGACAAGCCTGGAGAAAAAATTTGCAGAAGACATATGATAAAGGACTGTTTTCCAAAATATCCAAAGAACTCTTAAAACTCAACAACAAGAATCTCAACAATAAGAACAATAAGAATACAATCTGATTTAAAAAGGAGCTAAAGACCTTAGACATCTTGTCAAATAAATACAGATGGCAAATAAGCACATGAAAAGATGCTCCATATTATATGCCAATGAGGAAAATACAAATTAAAATGCAAACCAACACATACCTATTAGAATAGCCAAAATTCAGAATACTGAGAACATCAAATGTTGGTGAGGATGTGGAATGACAGGAGCTCTCATTCATGGCTGCTGGGAATGCAAAATGGTACAGCCACCTTGGAAGACAGTTTGATGGTTTCTTGTAAAACTAAACACACTCTTACCATATGATGAGGCAATTGCATTCCTTGGTATTTACCCAAAGGAGTTGAAAACTTCTGTATACACAAAAACTTGCACATGGATGTTTATAGCAGCTTTCTTTGTAATTGCCAAAACTGGGAAGCAACCAAGATGTCCTTCAGTAGGGAAGTGGATAAGTAAACTATGGTACATCCAGTCAATGGAATATTATTAGAATACCATTAGGCCCTTGCAACTTGAGGTCCTTCATTTTTCTTATATTTTGGGAAGTTCTCGGTCACTTTTTCAGATACTGGGATTAAATTCTCCCCCCAAAACAATCAATAAATTTAGTATAGTTACAATCAAGTTTCCAACAAAGTTTTTCAGGGAATTCCACAAGCTGATTTTTGGAAGAGAAAATAGTCAAAAATATGAAGAACACTTTCAAGCAAAAAGGGGAAAGGACAGGGTGGGGTACTTGCCCTACCCAATATCAAGACTTATTATAAAAGTAAAGTAATTAAAAAATATGGAATTGGCACAGAGCCTGAAAAACGAATAATGAAACAGAAAAGAGAAGCCAAAAAAGAGACCCACATGTATGAAAACTTGATATATGACAGAGAATGGCATTACAATCTATCATGAATATAATAATAATAATAATAATAAATGTTGCTACAATGTAATGCCTTTTCGTATGGAAAAAAATGTTCATTGCTGACAATGGGAGAGCAAACATTAAGTGCCTTGAGATGTAAGGCAAAGTGAAATACAAAGCATCAGCTGTAAATTAGGAGGTTCATGATCTTGAATGGGGAAAAGGTGAAGTCTCTATCTACTCTAACTTCTAATTAAAATTTAACATTTCTTTCCATTATAAATGTAGACAATGGATTACAGTGGGTTTAGCAATATTTGGGACATTTGTCAATAAGAGAAGTCACAGATATTTTCATAAAACATTATGATTCTGTATCTATCTAAATATTGTTTACACACAACTTTGAAATAGAATCAGGGATGGGAGGCAGAGTTTTGTCTACAGTTACTAAGAATGTTACAAATAACAGAGTCCTATATTACAAAAGATTTAGTAATATACATTTTTATAGCCACTGCAGTGAAAGGCAGTATAGTATGGCATACCTTGGGAAATTATTTATACTTAACCCCTCTGGCCTCTTTCGTCATTTGCACAATGAGGATAATAAAAGAACCCTGTGCATGGGATTGTTGTAAAGATCTTAGATCTGTGGCTAGCACATAATAAGTAGCGTAAAGTATTTATTATTACTAAAACTAAACATTATAAAGATGTCAATTCTGATTATAAAATATGCAAGGTATAAAACCAAGCTAAGCAGAAGTTTATCCACATGTCACTTCTTTGATAATTTTTTTCTTCCCAACTGGAAATTGTGCCACAGTAAGTACTGGTTGAGCTATACTATTCCTAGCTAACCAGCCCACTTGCATCTGTGCTCTCAAGCTCTATCCTTTTCCCTACTACATTGGATGAACTCTCCATTCTCTTGAAATTACACAGTTGGTCTTTTCCATCATCAATTTCTCCTCCATTATCTGATTATTACCACTACATGCAAACATGCCTTAATATAATTCACTCTGAGAAATTCCTCCTGCCATCCCTGTGAACACTCAGCGCCCCCCATTTCTCTACTCTGCTTACTGCAACACTCTGAAAAAGTTATCTATACTTCCTGTCTTCTTTTCCTTACTTCCTTCAAATCAGATTTTCATCTTCACTACACCACCCAAAAGGTTCTTATCAAGGTCACTAATGATCAACATCTTGTCAAGGCAAATGGTAATTCTCCACTGTCTTCCCACTCTAATCCTCAGCAATATTTGACATGTTCATAATCTTCCTTCTTAAAACATTTTCTTCTCTGAGCTCTGTGCCTTAACAATCACCTATTCCTTCTTAGCTTCCTTAGTTGATCCTTCCTTTACCAGGCCTCTGGACATTGAAGAATCCCAGATTCTGTCATCTGCCTTTTCTCTGCCTATCCTCTCATCCTTGGTAATCTCAACCATCACCACAGTTTTAAATACTATCTCCAGGACTTCCCTCACAGTCCAGTGGTTAAGACTCCACGCTTCCACTGCAGGAGGCACGGGTTCCATCCCTGGTCAAGTAACTAAGATCCCACATGCCACGCCATGCAGCAAAAAAATAAATAATAAATAAATAAATACTATCTACATACTAATAGTTAATCAAACTTGTATCTCTCATCCAGACCTCTTCTCTGTATATCCAACTGCCTACACATCTCTGCTTAACCATCTAATGGCACATACCCCTTCCCTCACCTCAATCTTCCCCATTTCTGTAAATGGGACCAATATTTTGGGCTCAGGCCAAATAGAACACATCTTCCATTCTTGTTTTTCCCTCACACCCAAAGTCCAATCCAACAGTATATTTTGTGAGGTCTATTTCCAAAATATATCCTGAATCTTATCATATCTCATAATTTCTACTGTTCCAATTCCACAACCTAGTCCATGCAAATCACCAATTTCCTGGATACTTTAGCAGCTTCTTAAGTAATTTCTCTGCCTTCACTTTTATTCTCTTATACAGTCCCTCCTCCACATAGGAATCAGCACTGTCTTTCATTTCCATGCTTAAAATTCTCTAATATCTTCCAAAAATAAGATACAAACTCCTTACCATGCTCTACAAAACTCTTCATGCTCTCCTCTTCAATCATTACACTCAAGCCATGATGGCCTTATTTCTTCTCTCCTGAAAATGCACCACTCTTTCTTACCTCAGGGCCTTTGCAATTGCTGTCACTTCTTTTTAGAGAGCTCTTCCTCACATGTTCACCTGACTGACTCTTTCTTATCATTCAAAGTGCTACTCAAATACCTTCTTCATCAGTTGCACTATCAACAAAAATCAACCCCCTAGCCATTCTCTGAAACAATACCCTACTTAAAGTCCTTGGATACTATCTAACAGTACCTGGAATTTTCTTGTTTATTCATTTGTTTATGTTTTATTTTCTGCCTTCCTCCTCTTCAAGCTCTTTAAGGCAACTTGGTCTTCTGCATCTCTAAATTCCATAATTCCTAGAGTTCTTGGCAGATAGTAGGCACTCAAATAAATACATGCCATTGAATGTGGATTTTAAAGTGTTAGGGGAACATGATGGATATTTGGAAATTCAGAGCTTGAATGTAAAGAAGTTGTAATTGTAGAAATACAAAATTTGCAGTCCTCAGCATAGAAGTCAGTGTAGACAATATTGTTCTAAGGAAACATACATGGCGGGGAGGGTGGGGAGGTGGGGAAGCAAAGATTTTAAAAATTGAGAACACAGGTGAATGGTCTGAAAGAAGTAAAACTAGACGGGTTCACAAAAGCCAGGAAGCAAATTAAATAGTGGCACCAAGGGGGGAAAGTGGTGGGGGGGGCGGTGGAGGGGGTGGTGGTGGGATGAACTGGGAGATTGGGATTGACATATATACACTAATAGGTGTAAAATGGATAGCTAATAAGAACCTGCTGTATAAAAGAATAAATAAAATTCAAAAATTCAAAAAAAAATAGTGGCAAATATTACAGAGAGGTTAAGGAAGACAGAAAAAGGCCAGTGATTTTAATAGCTAAGGGGCATTATTACCTTTTTCAACATTTAGTAAATTAACAGTATTAAAAAGATTAAAGAATAAAATTAAATGAAGTCTGAAGTCCTGGAACATCTACAATGTATGGTTCACATATCTCAGAGGAACAGCTATTGCATTGTAGATTTCAGTCAAAGCTGATTGAGACAAGAGTTGGTGCAGTCTGACTGTGGCAAAAGTCAGCTGAGAGGGTGAGCAATGACTGGATGGTAAGAAACTTAAGGCAGAGAATAAAAATTCTCCTTCTGTTTTCTTAGCAACAGAGGGGAACAGCAGGAGAGTATGTCAAGGGAGCAGAAGAGTTGTGGAAGGATTTCTCCTAGGATAGAGAAGTAGGCATGAAGGAGAGAAAAGCCACTATGTATAGATAGATACAGGAAAGTGCAAGAAAGAGGGAAGGTCCACCAGAGATAATGGGATGGGATGGGACCAGAGAAAACAAATGAAGGGGTTAGGCTAACACCAAGGAGGGATATTTCTTCCTCCTTTCACTTCCATTATTAATCAATGAGCAAACATAAATGTCTACCAGTGTCTGCCACATGGGAGGTGCTCAATTAATCCTGGTCTCTTCCCATACCCATATGCCCATCTATTTCTTACCAGAAGTCAATCATCCTTCAAGCATATTTAAGAATTTGGTGTGTCAGTTCCTCAGGCTGCCATAACTCCCTGGCTTTCCCAGCTTTTCTTGAATAACCAAAGCCATTGCCCTCCCAAGCAAAGAGAAGGTGGTAGCAAATCCTTTTACATGGCTGAAGACACCATGCCACTCACCATCAATCATTCCCATTCCTAAGTACTACCTTACTGTATGAGGCTCAAGGTAGGTACCAAAGAAATGTTTGTTGAATGGATGAATAATTGCTTACTGAACTCCTACTGTGGAGCTCAGAATGGGCCAAGAACTGTCCCCAGCCCTTTTTATACATTAACACATTAATATTCACAGACCCCTATAGCTATTCTCATTCAATAAATAAGAACCCCCATGGCACAAGAAATTATCTTATTCACAGTCACACAGTAAGAGGAGAACAGAAATTTGAACCCAGGAAGTCTGGCCTTTAACCTCTGGATTCTAATGCCTCCCTGATCCATGAAAGGGTAAATATTTCTATTCCCCTAGAATCTGCTTCTTTGCCCTCGGCAGGCAAACTGCATAAATTCTCAGGAAGCCTATTTTTCTAGGCTTAGTTTGCTTGGTTGGTCCATAAACTACTTCAGAAAACACTTATGACTTTTAAACTCTAGACAAGGTAACTGTTCTCATCTATAGATGATCATCCTCCATGACTCAGCGAGCATATTCAAGACTCCATCTTTATCAACTGGACTGAGCTTGGGGGTCAGAGCCAGACTGCCCTCATATGCTCAAGCTTTCATATTTCTCACAGGACTTTATTCAAACTATCCTAACAATAAAAATCTACCAATGTGCAACAATGATTACTATAATGAAGAACATATGGCTAGACTAGGATTTATTCATTCTTCTGTTTATTTAAGAACATCTACATTGAGCAGAAACAAATATTTAAATACAGCCAATTGGATCCCCCAAATTAGTGGCTACTATCCACATTGGCTACTACCTGCATTGTTTTTTAATTACTTCCCCTATTTCCCAATCCCAACTCTACTGTTTAAGTTGTGAGGCCATGGGATTTGAGAGTTAATTTCAATATGAGATAAATCAAACACGCTTCCTGGATCAAGATTAAATGAGTTAATTACTTACGGACATGCCTAGGTTTTTAGTTCTTTAATCAGAAAAAAATTCAAATGGAATAATCATGTTCAATATTTTGAAGACCTCCTACATACAAGGTATCAGTGATGCAGTTTTCTTTTTATCATTTCTGCTACAGGAATTCATAATGTAGAGTCTATATGCATAATTAAAATTCAAGATAAGATATTATAGAATACTTAAACTTCCAGAGTAATTCATTTACAAGCTTAAAATAAAAAGCTAAGCACAATTAATTAGTACTTTTACAAATTCTCCAATACAGATAAATGAATTAACTTTTATAATAGTAAAGTATAAGCTTTTATACTCCCAGCATGACTACAAAAATAAATTCCATATGAATTAAAGACTTAAAAATAAAAAAATTAAAATACTAGGGGAAAAATATTCTTATATTCCTAGGATGTGAGAATTTTGCTTAGTATGATACAGAACCAAGAAACTATTGTTTTAAAAAGTGACAAAGCCAATTAAACAGAAATTTAACTACTATATTCAAAGGACACTAGAAATTTTAGAAGATAAATGACAGACTTAGAGAGATGTGTATTGCATTTCTAAATGACAGATAATTTATATACACTTAATCCACAAAGAATGTTCACAACTCATTAACATAGATGAGAAGATGAACATAGTTAATTAGGCAAAGTTACGATGGATGAATTACAAAAGAAATACAAGCGACCAATAAACATACAGAAATACACTTAACTTCACTAATAATCAATCAATAGATTTTTTTTAAATGAAATAATTTTTTAATCTATTAAGCTGGCACAGGTGAATAAAAGTGAGGATGCATAGAAATGGCACGTTTATTCATCTTTGGGTACAATGTAAATGAGCTCAAACTTCTTGTTGAGCTATTAGGCAACATCTGTGGAAAAATTAAATGTAGGTCTTCTTTGTTCTAATAATTCTAATTCTAGGAATTCATACTCAGTATTATTAGCAGAAGTGTGCCCTCCCTCCCAACCTCTCTCTCATTTTCTCTTCCTCTCCCTCTTTCCATCTTTTTTTCTGGCATGCTTCTTCCTTTTTCCAGGGCAGTTATTTGCTGTGCTCCAGGGTAAGCAGGCAGTTCTTTGGTCACTTCACCCCGGCAGAGTACAACTCACGGGCAATTTTAGCCTCATGTCAAAGCCATCTTCTCAAATTTAGCCTTGTCAATAGTAAAGTGGAGACTGTATTTTAATTCCTCCCCGGCCCTGAGTCTATTTATCAAAGTTTTTATCAACATCTAAATTTAGTATCATTAGATCCCGGGACTTCCCTGGTGGCTCAGTGGTTAAGAATCTGCCTGCCAATGAAGGGGACACGGGTTCAATCCCTGGTCCGGGAAGATCCCACATGCCGCAGAGCAACAAAGCCCGTGTGCCACAACTCCTGAGCCTGCACTCTAGAGCCCACGAGCCACAACTACTGAAGCCCGCGCACCTAGAGCCCATGATCTGCAACAAAAGAAGCCACCGCGATGAGAAGCCTGCGCACCACAGCAAAGAGTAGCCTCCGCTCACCGCAACTAGAGAAAGCCCATGCGCAGCAACAAAGACCCAACACAGCTAAAAATAAATAAATAAATTTATTTTTTTTTAAAGTATCATTAGATCCCAAAGCCTAACACAGTGGAATACATACAGCCATGAAAAGTGGTCACTCTCTATGTACTAATGTGGGAAGAGGTCCATGGTATAATAAACAATAAAACAAATTACATAATATTATTTATAAATAAGGAAAGTAGGGCTTCCCTGGTGGCGCAGTGGTTGAGAATCTGCCTGCCAATGCAGGGGACACGGGTTCGAGCCCTGGTCTGGGAAGATCCCACATGCCGCGGAGCAACTAGGCCCGTGAGCCACAACTACTGAGCCTGCGCGTCTGGAGCCTGTGCTCCGCAACAAGAGAGGCCGCGATAGTGAGAGGCCCGCGCACCGCGATGAAGAGTGGCCCCCACTTGCCGCAACTAGAGAAAGCCCTCGCACAGAAACCAAGACTCAACACAGCCATAAATAAATAAATAAATTAAATTAAAAAAAAAAAGAAAAGTATGTACATGTATATATATGAATACACCTAGAAAATGTTATTAACAGCAGCTATCACTGGGGAATGGTTTTCTTTGGGAGACTTTCATTTTATACTTTATAAATGTATGTTAATTTTACAGAAGATCACTAATTCACTTATGACAACTCCTACATTTAAAATAAAGTGGATGAAAAAAATCTTAATTCACTGTGAAATAGAAGAGTTGTTTTCATCAAAAGTGACCAAGTGACCACATGGGGCCTGGATTCTTTTTTTTTTTTTTTTTTCACTGATGCAAACAATGTGTTTCCGTAATTAGAAATGTGTGCATATATAATCCCGCAGACTATTACAAAATAAAGTCATTTGCACATGAATTTTCCGAGGTGAAAATCCTAGAACCATGGTTAATACTGTATTTTAACCATAAGAAACTTTGTTGTTGAGACATGAAATAGTAAACAACAACAAAAAAGACTAAATTTCAAAATGCATATTGTGAAAGTAGATTGAAACATTGAAAATAGTAGAGTTTACTTTTTAAGTTACTTTTTAAAAGTGGCTTTCATTTTGCTTCATTGGGCCAGGACCCAGTGGGATTAACAATGGGTGGGAGATTGGGTAAGAATGTCAATCTGGGGGGAGGGGAGGCACCTCCTGACCACGCCTTCACTGAGCATTATGCAGATCAGGGAGAGCCACACAGGCTCTGATTTCCCCCAAGGATTGATGAACAAGTACAAAATAATAGGAAGTGACAGGAAACAGAAACCGAGGTCTAATTTAATGTCATTTAAAGAGACAATATACCTTAAATTCGTCTTCAGAAATTATAGGTTACAAATAAGATAACGGAAATGTTTTTATCATTTTAGTTCACTAATACAAGTTTCCTGGTGAAGGAAAAGGAGGTTATTCCCTATATAATGCAGCTAAATTTAAAAGATATGCTAATTTAGGGTAAATTTCTTACCTTTAGTAATAAGACATTACTGTAAACTCTTGTACAATTCAATATAAAGATGCAAATTATTATATTTCAATTTTTAAGATAGTCATAAGTAATATAAACAAGATATTTTAATAGTTATATCTTTAACTGATGTATATGCATGAATATGGGTGAGTTCTTTCATCAAATCCATGTCCAAAATAGGGTTAGAAATCCCACATTTAAAAAATTAAATTTGTCTGGGACTTCCCTGGTGGTCCAGTGGTAAAGAATCCGCCTTATAATGCAGGGGACGCAGGTTCAATCCCTGGTCAGGGAACTAAGATCCCACAGGCCGCAGGGCAACTAAGCCCGCGCGCCACAGCTACTGAGCTCGCGCACCTCAACTAGAGAGAGAAAACCCACAAGCCCAAACTAGAGAGAAACCCACCCACCACAAATGGAGAGAAGCCCACGCGCTGCAATGAAGAGCCCACGTGCTGCAACTAAGACCTGACGCAGCCAAAAATAAACTTAAATAAATAAATAATAAATCTTAAACAAAGAAAAACTAAATTTGTGTAAAGTAAATTCAAGCATGTCCAAACAACTAAAATATACATTTTGTTCAATACTAGTAATCGAGAAATTATGATATACGTTATGCATACGTATAGATGATATATATGCATAACATATATATGTGTGCTGTGTGTATGTACTCACAAAATCCCCAGTTAGCCAAATGTATTGATTTTTTAAAACTTGCCATTTTAATCTTATCAGCCACTTCTCTGCCTAAAAATGGAGACGGCACATCTTCTAAGAGCAGGCCTTTTTTGTTCTGGAAAAAAAGGTCTGGAGTGGCCCTTGTTAATTTCATAAATATAACGCAAACAGGCAGTTACTGCTCCAGGAGAAGGGTGTCACAGAATCTTATCTGTGGTTTAACAAAGCTGCCCCTCCCACACTTCTGTGCAGAGCCAAGGAGCATCTAGGGCAGAACATGATGGAGTTCCTGACCCCTTCCTTTAGAGGTATTACAGCTGTTAGTACAGCTTCACTAATGCAATGAGATGGTCCCCACTGAGATGTGTTAATAGGAAAGGAAACCAAGAAACTTCAAAAGGGGAGAATTCCAGAAGAAACACTGGAATTCCTAGTAATCTGGGCAGAAGGGGGCTGTAACTATTAATATGAATAATATGAAGTAGTATGAATATTGTTTTCTCCTTGTGGCAGGAGTCATAGAAGATATAAACAGATAGATAGATGATTGATAGATAATTAGACACAAGATAAATTTCCTAATGCTTATGAATGATTATGAAAGTTTAAAATCAATTATTAATTTATAAGACATACATACAAAAATCTTGAGGTGAATTTATGCTGTAAAAATCTACAACACTTGAACTCAGATTTCAGAATCCATGGATGAGTTGTGATACTACTCTGCACCCTTGAGAAGAACTTTGACCTAGCTGTGATTGGGGACAGTATTCACTTGCAAAAGGGGCAGATCTATACCTCACAATCCAAGCTACTTAAGAACCCTAACCTGGCCACTTAGCCCACTGCAGACCTCACTTCTGCTGAAATGACTAGTAGAGGTCATAAAATCAAATTGTTTGCACCAGATCAGCTAAGGCAGCTGTATGCCATAACCCCAAGGCAGATGCTTCATTTTTCCTGCAGCAGAAACCACTTCCAGCCATCCAACACTTACTCATAGATAAGCCAAGAGAGTGCTATCCACTCAAAAATGTAGCTGTCCCAAGTGGACAGAGATGGTGTGTGGCCTTTGGTTTTAAAAGACCCACCCCATTTCCCCTCCCCAGAACCTCATGTCCAAGCCTGGACTCTGCACTGATTGGGTTTCCCGCTTCTGGTTTCAGAGCTGCCAGAGTGGTCTTTCTAAAGCATAAATCAGGTTGTGTCATGCCCAGAAGTGAAATAATTCCACTCTTCTCTCAGTCTTTGGATCTAAATATACATATTTTTTAACACTACAAGTGGATTTTGTTTCAATAAATGTGTTTATTAATAGCATAAGACTCAAAATACATTTTCCTCAGAAACAACATTATAAATGGGGTGGGATGGGCAATAAGGCAGAATACTTCCTGCTGGGACAATTCGCTCCCCCTCCACCACACTGAGCCTGCAACTAGAGAAGGAACAGGGTGGGAAAGGGGGAAAGAAGGCACACTCAAATGTTAATATTTCACAGACGTTCCCAAAGCCAGCAGTTCTCATTTCCACGAAGAGAAAGAAATTATGGCAAGAGGTAGGGGAGATGTGTTTATTTGGTCTTTGCTTATTTGTACATTTGAAAATGGGTAGGTCAATTTGTAAATGCAGGCTGATATAAACAAACTTCAAAATGATTTTAAGTCAAATCATGAAAAAAAACTAAATTTTTAGATTTTCTGATCTAGAGGACTATAAACAACCCAAGTAGATTTTGAAAACCTGCCATAGTAAATAAAATCATAAATGGGAAAAGCATGCATTATGTATGCAAAGGAATAGCACAAAGTAGTCCATATCATCCATATGCAGTTAGACATACAAGAGAAAACCAGAAGTAACTGTAAGAAAAAATCCAGATGTTGTCACTAGAAACTACATCTTACATAGAAAAACAATGCACTTCTACACATTTCATTCCAGTGATTGTACCCTGAAACTATTCTGTTTAAGGCAGGTACATACTCGATTGAAAGGGGAATTACTTATTATAAGACAGAATACTTTAAAAGTAAGAAGTAGTAAAACACATGCTGTTATAAATGATTCAACATTTGATAATATAATATACTACATGGGTTTTTCCCTGCCTTTAAAGAATAAAAGTCACTAACGTCATTTCAGTTTTGTAGAAACAAATTTTTAGAGAAATAATATGTAAGTGGAATTCAACTAAAAGAATAGTTTCTTTTATAATGTATACTCTATGTTTCTGTCCGTGTCTTCTAACAAAGATTTTGTGTTCAACCTGTATTTATCAACTGACCATTATTTGAAAACCTACGTTATTTCAAAGAAATATAAGCATTACAAGATGCAGAAATAACTCCTCTGTAAAGTATGTTCCCACTAAATGGAGAAATATTTCATAGTGCATTTTTGTCTCTTAGTCTTTCACTGTTAAAAAAAAAATCAATCATATAGAGATTGTCAAAGAAAATATACAGTTGTAATTATAGAAAGATTGCTTTTTAATTAATAAGGACATGGGAAGAGAAATAAGAGATAGCATTTCTAACATGCACTGAAGTTCTCACAAAAGCCAAAATGCGAGGAAATTAATGTAATTGGTTTACACATTGGTAAAAAATATATAACATACTATAGTCTTCAGCGCCATTGTTATTCTTCTTCCCAAAATCTTTCCTCTTGATACTTGAAAATAAATGTTTAAAGGAAAAAGATTAAAGCAATGACTTCCTTTTAAAGTCCTATTTCTATGTTTCTAATTTATAGTCACTACCTAAATGTTACAAAAGACTGTTTTCCTTAAACGGACATCACTTTTTTAAAGCTTTTGTCATTAAAATGCTGCCTTGATTTTTATATTTCCTGACATCAGGTTATTTGGGCTACATTTACTGTCCAGTGTCCAATGACATTTGCAGAGGGGTTCAAGAACTAAATTCTATCTTTTATGATATCAGTATAAATATACTTTTATAAAAAGAAAAAAGGGTCACAATAAGATGTAACAGCTAAATGTCAAACAGATGATGGGTTGAAAAGGATTAAAAATTCAGAGTCTAACTTCAAATAACATTAATAAAAATCGATAGAGGTACTTCAAACCTATATTATGACTTTTAATTGAAGCTCTCCACTTTCATCCACTCTCCTCCACTTATTGGTCATACACCAAACCTGGAAAACATTCCAATTCTATGGCAAGCTCCTACTTTTCAGTAAAATTTGGTAGATAAATAGATAATTTTGCTGAAATTGAATACGAGAATTTTCTGAGCATATGAGATGCTACTTTAAAGAAATGAGGCTGATTCTCATGCATGGCTTGAAGAAGCCAGGAAAGGTGTGATCGTAGCAAGGACAAGTTTAAACAAGCGTTAACCTGGAGCAACAGTGCTCCAAAGGCTGGCCAGCCCTCGTGCCTGAGATGGTGCTAAAGAAACCCACACACAGGCTCACACACATACACATACACAGCCCATATCAGAAACAAATGATTTCAAGTAAAAAAAAAAAAAAAAAATTTACAGTAAAAAAAGTTTTAGAGTAAAACTTTCAGAATAAATTTAGATTAAATAATTATTTGTATGTGAAATTAAATCTGCAAAAGAATATACAACCTGTTAAAAGAAGTTAGAGGGGATAAAGTCATGTCAAAAAAAATTTTTTTAACTGACCTCAAAAAGGTTTTCAGGAAAGTAGAGAAGACGCTCATGATACTTCAAACTAGCTGAATTTTAGAATCATCTCTTGAGCATTTTTAATAAACTAGACTCCTGGTCCTGCCCCAGACTGGCTGAATATGAATTTGAGAAGAGGTGGTATCTATGTGATTCTGATGCTGTCAGGCTTGGAAACCACTTACATCAGGACAGTGTCAAAGGTATATTTAGTGTATCCAAATAGGTCATTGAAAGAAAGGTGACCAACTAAGAACAAGGTACCATGCCTTGTAAGGTAACTGATTGAATATGAGAAAAGACAGATGATAAAATAATTAATAACAATAATAATAATAGCAGCTAACATTTATTGAATGTTTTCTATGTGCCAGGCACTGTTCTAAGCACATATAGATATTATCATTTCGGGATATTATCTCATTTTTAAGCTTTTACAAGTATTATCTCACAACAGCCCTATTATTGTTCCCATTTTACAGATGAGAAATTGAAACTGAGGTTAATCAACTTGTCCAAGGCCACAGAGCTGGTTAAGTCACATTGCTTGGACTTGAATCCAGGCAATCTGACTCTAGCACCCGCATTCTTAAGTAGTATAGTAAACTGGCTTGGCAAGAGAATAAAAAAGTTCCTCAGAAGATATGCCATGAATTTTGAATGAATAGAAAGAGTGGACTTGATACCAAAATTCCTATATTCTAAGTCCATGCCAAAATCACAGGTTAAAATGACTTTATTTCCTTGACGTAAATGACATTGTTCATATAAAACTCAAACCACAGATAAAACATCCAATAAGGATTCTTGTGTATAATTGCTGAAGCATTTGGAAGGTTCTCTGAAACATATAATGGGCAATGTTTACCTAGAAATTAGTTCCTAATGAAAATTCTTAGCCTCATAGTATGTTCTTGATGAAACTATTTGATACTTAACCCTAAGTTTTTCACCAGATTTGGCAAAAATGACTTTTTGTATTTCAAAAAAATTAACTTCAACATACAAAGATAGAAATGTTATCATTGAGGATATTCAAATATAATTAATGTAAATCCCAAATGGTTTTGAGCAAAGCAGTATTGTTAAAGTAACCTCACAAGATTGAAGGCTGTGTACTATATAGAGGCTTGTAATTTCTGATTTTTAAAAAAATCTGATGCATTATGTTGCAATTACACTTTGTATTTTGTATTAAAATTTTATGTAAAACAAAATTTTAGAGGTTCAATACAAGTACAATTTTTAAATTAATGTTAGAAATCTATTTTAAATGTGCAAAGGACCATTTGAATAATACTTGTTTAATTAACAGTTATATGGAAAATGTTTAACCTCAAGAGTAATATAGTAAGTGCTAATAAAAACAATGAAATACATATATATTAAACTATCAAACACATTAAAATATTAATACCAGATCCTGGGCTTCCCTGGTGGCACAGTGGTTAAGACTCTGCCTGCCAATGCAGGGGACATGGGTTCGAGCCCCGGTCCGGGAAGATCCCACATGCCATGGAGCAACTAAGCCTGTGCACCACAACTACTGAGACTGTGCTCTACAGCCCGTGAGCCACAACTACTGAGTCCACACACCACAACTACTGAAGCTGGTGCTCTGCAACGAGAAGCCACCGCAATGAGAAGCCCACGCACCGCAACAAAGAGTGGCCCCTGCTCGCCGCAACTAGAGAAAGCCTGCGTGCAGAAACGAAGACCGAACACAGCCAAAACTAAAAATAAAAATAAATAAATAAATAAATTTTAAAATAAAATATTAATACCTGATCCTGAAAAGGTTACACTGATTCAACCCTTTTGAAAGACTTATCAAGAACTTTATGTATTTATAAACTTAAATAATAATTTTTATTCTCGGCATTACCCTAAATAAATAATTACAAAGAATTTTATTTTAGGAAAAGAACAAAAACAATGTAATTGTATTACAGTAGGAGAATGGTTATAAAGTACAGTGTATTAATCAGGGTTCTCCAGAGACACAGAACCAATAGGATACATATAGATTTATAGAAAGAGGTTTATTAGGAGAGATTGATTCATGCAATTGTGAAGGCTAAAAAGTCCCACAATCTGCAGTAAGTAAGATGGAGGCCCAGGAAAGCGGTGGTGTAGTTCCCCAAACCCGAAGGCCTGAGAACCAGGGCTGTCAATGCTATAAGTCCCAATCTGAGTCCTAAGGCCTGAGACCCAGGAGCACCAATGTTCCAGGGCAGGAGAAAATGGGTGTCCCAGCACAAGCAAGAGAGCAAATTCACCTTTCTCTGCCTTTTTGTTCTCTTCAGGTCCTCAGTGGATTGGATGATGCCCACTAACATTAGTGAGGGCAATCTTCTTTACTCAGTCTACCTATTCAAAGCTAAGCTCTTAGGGAAACACCCTCACAGACACAACCAGAAATAACGTTTTACCAGCTATCTGGACATCCCTTAGCCCAGTCAACTTGACACATAAAATTAATCATCGCATACAATATGACATAACCATAACAGACTTCCTTAGCATTGCTTAAAAGTATTATTAACTATTATTAGGTAAATAAACCACAGAAGGTATGCTTGTGTGGGAAAGATAAAGAGAAATAGAAATGTTATAAACTGCTGATGTAAGTATAAAGTGACATAATTGCACTGTAATATAAAAAAAAACAATAACCCACAAAAATGTGCATACTCTTTTCACAATTTTGCTTTTATATATATATACCCTGGAGAAATCTTCAAACGTGTGCATAAGGAATAATATACACAAATGTTTGTAGGAGCATTCTTTGTAACAGCAAATTTGGAAACAAACCATGCCAACAAGTAATCAGATATGTAGATTGTATATATTCACACAATGAAATACTGCATAACAGTTAAAAATCAATGCATAACAGCTTTATAAATCAACATGAATACAACTCATAATGTTGCAGATACAGAGTAATATACATAATATACGATTTATATAAAGTATGAAAATATAAAACTTATATGATTACACGTACATATATAGAGAGTATACATGTATGTAGTCATATAAAATATCCCTAGAAATTCAGGATAATGATTACATCTGGAAAGGAGGCAAAGGGAGGGGGAATTCTTTTTTTTTATATAAATTTATTTGTTTATTTTATTTTTGGCTGCGTTGGGTCTTCATTGCTGCACACAGGCTTTCTCTAGCTGCAGCGAGTGGGGGCTACTCTTTGTTGCAGTGCACACACTTCTCATCACGGTGGCTTCTCTTGTTGCGGAGCACGGGCTCTAGATGTGTGGGCTCAGCGGTTGTGGTGCACGGGCTTAGTTGCTCCACGGCATGTGGGATCTTCCTGGACCAGGGCTCGAACCCATGTCCCCTGCGTTGGCAGGCAGATTCTTAACCACCAGGGAAGCCCTTTTTATTTTTTTTTTTTAGGTAAGAAGTGGATTTATTTAGAGAGAAACACACTCCACAGACAGAGCGTGGGCCATCTCAGAAGGTGAGAAAGGCCAGAAATTCTATATTTATGTTTTATTTCCTAAGAATAAAATATGAAGAAAGGATTTGGGTTACACAAATGTTCATATTAATCTTTTGTCTCAAATATTTCATTGTTTTGAAATAAGGTGAAATAAGAAAGACATTTCCATTCCATATAAGAGAATGGAATGGAAACAAAGCTAGGAAGGAGTATGGTCTGATTATTGGACAGTGGTAAGAATGACTTGACTTAAGAAGAGTTCTAGTATTAGGGAATGAGAAGAAATAAATTTGAACTGGTAAGAGAGTCTTGATAATAGAAGACTTAAGAAACCACACAGAAGAATATAGATGGAAAGACAGTGTTTATATTTAGAATATTATTTCCTCTCATATTTGAAATTCTGAAACTAAATGCCTTAATTCCAGGCAAACTGTTGTAGTTGCAGCTTTCTTCTGTAATGGTTTCTCATGGAATTGGAAGTGATTTGTTCCCTAGATCACTCTAATGGTTACCACAGAAAAAATTCAAAATGAAAAAAACAAAGAAAAAGGACTGGGGAAAAAAATACATCAGGCTAACATATGAGTAACTAGAGTCTAGAAAAAGGGGAGAGAGATAGGAACAGAAAAAATATTCTAAAAAATAAAGGCCAAAAATTCAATAAATAATAGAACTCAACAGATCCAAGTAGCTCAACAAATCTCAAGCAGATAAATCCTCCCTCTCCCCAACAAAAACACAAAAGACACATCATGATCAAATTGCAAAAAAAAAAAAATGAGAGATATAAAATTGTAAAAGCAGCAGAAAAATAATCTCATTACAAAAGGGAAACTCAGATAAGAATGATATCCAATGTAGCATCAGAACGTGTATAGCCAGAATACATACAATGGAACAGCACTATAAAGCTAAAATTAAAAAAAAAAAAAAACCTACCTAGAATTCCACACCCAGTGAAAATATCTTTCAACAACAAAGAGGAAACAAACACTTTCTCAGAAAAAAAAAAAAGTTTTAGCAAAAGAAATGTTTAAGGAAGTTCTTTGGGCAAAAGAAAAACAATTGAAGTGGAGATTTGGATTTATTAAGGGATAAAGAGTGTCAAAACCCATAAGTATATGAGTAAATGAACAAAAGACTTTTTTTCTCACTTTAAAGTCTCTTTAAAAGATAAGTGTTTAAATAAAAAATAATAACAAGATTTTCTGAGTTTAACATATGTAGCAAGATATATAACAATAGTAGCACAAAGAACAGGAGAGATAAATGGAACTGCATGGTATAAATTTCTTATCTTATAATAAAATAATAAATAATATTCAAAGACTATGAAAAGTTAAATATATATGTTGTAAATCCTGGAGCAGCTACACTCATACACACAAAATTAAACAAAGATATGCAGCTAATAAACCCATGGTAGAGACAAAATGAAATCATTAAAAGAGTACCTAATTCGAAAGAGGTAAAGAAGATAAAAGGAAGAAAGAACAAGTGAGACAAATAGAACACAAATGACAAGATTAAACCCAATCATATCAATAATTATATTAAATATAAATGGTCTAAACACTCAAAAGTAAGAAATCGTAAGATTGGAAGGAAAAGCAAGACCCAAATATATTCTTTCTACAAGAAACTCTTTAAATATAAAGACACAGATACATTAAAAGTAAGAGGATGGAAAACAATATCTCCTAATAACATTAGTGAAAAGAAAATTGGAGCAACTATATTAATATAAAACAAAGTAGACTTCAGAACAAAAAATATTAACAGAAATAAAGAGGAATATTGCATAATGATTTTTAAAAGTTAATTCATGAAGAAAATATAACAATCCTAAATGTATATGGCTTCACTAACACAGTTTCAAAGTATATGTAGAAAACACTGATAGAACTGAAAGGAGAAATAAACAAATCCACAATTACAGCAAAGATAATAGAAGATGTGAACAACACCATCAAGCAATTTGAGCAAATTGACATTTATAGAACACTCACAACCAACAAAGTAGAACACACGTGGCACATTTGTTTAGATCATATTCTAAGCCATAAAACAAATCTCAAAATTTTTCAAAGAATTAAAATTATACAGAGTATGTTCTCTGACCACAATGGAAATAAGCTAGAAATCATAAAAGAAAATTACATAGAAATCCCCCAATAATTGGACATTTTAAAACATACTTCTAAATAATGGATAAGGAAATCACAAGGAAATTTTAAAATCTTTTGAACTGAATAAAAATGAAAATACAGCATATTGAAATTTGACATACACAGCTAAAGCAATGCTTTGAGGGGAATTTATAGCATTACAATATTTGTATTAGAAAAGTAGAACGGTCTAAAAATAACGATCTAAGCTTTCACTGTAAAAAACTAGAAAGAGAAGACTTAATTTAGCCCTACAAAAGCAGAAGAAAGAAATTAATAAAGAAAAAAATCAATAAAGTAAAAAGCAGTCCAAAAAAATAGAAAAATCAGTTAAATCAAAAGTTATTTCTTAGAAAATATCAATAATATTGATAAACTTCTATTCTATCAATTTATATAGTCACCACTGTTTCTTGACTTTGTTTGCTTCCTTCTGAGCTCCCTTTTCTTCTTTCTGAAGTTTAACCCATCTTGAGTCTCCTTCTTGAGTATTCCTCCCTCCCTATTCAGGAATGCTTCCATCATCTTTACCTGACTCACTGATTCCAGTTTAGAACCAAGTCTTACAAGGTTGTTTGGGGCTCCTACTCTCTGATGCTATTATGAATAGTAAATATCTGGTCAAAGAAGCAGTAAGTGGCTGGCTCAGTTCTGAGGAATCAAACTTTGTGCTGCCCTTCACTCAGTAGATCAAGGGGTCTCTATAAGTCCATTGGTCCTATCAGTAGGTCTGCAAATTTGTTCAGCCTCCTTTCCTGAGCTAGAACAAGGTTGAGGTTGAGAGGACTGGGGAGCCCTGTCTTTGCATTCACACAGTGAACCAGCTCCCAGACCCCATCTCACATAGAGCCTTTTAAGTTCCTGTAATTCTTTAGTAGGTACCACATATTACTTCAGACGAGAACCTCAGCAGGCCTGTGACTTTAGTTCTGCTCATAGATTTGTGCTTCTATTCTACCTCTGGTCCCTAGTGATATTCAAAATATTTAACAACCTAGTACATACCAGATACAAAACAATTACAACGTATGCCAGCTTGTAAAGAAAGGAAGAAAGGGAGAAAGAGAAAAAGAAAGAAAGGAAGGAGGGAGGGGAAAGAATATGTGATGTCTGAAACTTACTTTGAAATACATCAAAAAGTGGTTGAATGGATGGATAAAGAGATGAATAGATGGATAGCCACTTGACAAATCAAGTAGTATAGTAGAATGTTAATACTAGATTCTAGGTGGTAGGTGTATGGGTGTTCACTGTAAAATTCTTTCAGCATTTCTCTATGTTTGAAAAATTCAATAATAGCATACGGGGTAAATTTTTAAATTTAAAAAGCCATGTTAAAAACAGAAATAGTCCTACAGACACAGAAAACAAACTCATGGTTACCAAAGGGGAAAGGGGGGGGGAGGAGGGATAAATTAGAAGTATGGGATTAACAGATACAAACTGCTCTACATAAAATAGATAAGCAACAAGGATTTACTATATAATGCAGGGAACTATATTCAATGTTTTGTAATAACCTATAATGGAAAATAATCTGAACATTATATGTATATATAACTGAATCACTTTGCTGTACATATGAAATGAACACAATATTGTAACTCAACAATACTTCAATTAAAAAAATTAAAAATTAAAAGCCATGTTGAAGTATGTAGGATGAAATGTAGCCCTGATACTATATGTCAGTGGGCTGTGAATTCAACTTAGTGAGTCCAAGCCAGTATTTTGACAGTACCTCAAAAGTTGTAAGGTTAAATCTTATTTTGAAAAACTCTTGTTTTATATTCATATGTGGAGGGGTATGTATATAATACTGAATTGTAATGTAAAATGACTTTTTTTTTTTTACTATGGTCTGCTATCTCCCAGCTTTAGCAGAAAGAGGGGCAGGTGTGTTAGATAAATTGAGGAGAAGCTAAGGACAAAAGATGTCAATCTGGATTCTCGTTTGGTATTCTGGGAAGGGTCTGTATTGAGGCTGCCCCCTTCACCAGCCTTGGGCAGAACTAAGGGAGATGGAGTCACAGAGTAAATGCAATGGAATAGTGTGTAGGAAGCAGAAAGAAGGCTATAATCTAGCTTTCTTGAGTTGTTTTCAGTTGGGGTATGGATAAGACCTACATATTCTCACATGGCCTCTAGGCAACCAAAAGGTAGCAAAATGGTAAGCCAAATGGGCCACAAATATTAAGGGTCAAATGTCCCCAGTGACTGCACTGCAGAGGCTGCAGGGTGACCTACGTAGGCCATGGTCAAGATGGAGAATGTGGTAGAAACTCAGTGAGAGCCAAGCTAAAGCTAAAGCTTCCAGGGAGCACTCCTGACCAAGCAGAGAGCAGCCAGTAGTAGTTCAGGACTTATATCCACTGCAAACCTCAGCAACAGACAAGACCAGTGACACCTCAGCAGTTGGCATCACGTGGCTCAAATGACCATTTTCCCTCCCTGGCACCATGAGGACTCTAAAATATTTTACTCACATACTATCTAAAAGAACTTAGAAAACTATATTCCCCTCACTTAGAAAGCTGCACACCAACATTTTAAGTAAACATTAAAATTTTTTATTATTAGCTTACAAACAGTGGTGAAAGATGTGTTTTCTGGCATGTTATAAATATTGGTACTACTAATTAAAACTGTTAAATTTTTCTTTTAAATTTATCCAATGAAATTAAATACCAGAACAATTTTATGTCAAACATCTTCTATTTTTAAAACGATAAGGAGGACAGAGTCAAGATGGTGGACTAGGAGGACACAGAATTCATGTCTCCGCATAACTAGGGCACCTACCAGGCACCAGTGGGGGACCATGGACACCTAAGGGGACGGGAGGAACCTTCAGTGACCGGTTGTTTCAATTATATTTTTATTTTTCCTAATATATTTTTTATCTTTCTAATTTTATTTTGTTTTTTATTCTTTGATATTGCACTGCTCCTTTTTTTCTTTTTTCCTTTTTTGCCACACCACACAGCTTGCAGGGTCTTGGTTCCCAGACCAGAGGTTGGGCCTGAGCTCCTGTGGTGAGAGCTCCAAGTCCAAACCGCTGGACTAACAGAGAACCTCAGACCCCAGGGAACATTAATTGGAGTGAGGCCTCCCGGAGGTCCTAATCTCAGCACCAAGACCTGGCTCTATCCAACTGCCTGCAGACTCCAATGCTGGACACCTCAGGCCAAGCAACCAGTAAGACAGGAATACAGCCCCACCTATCAAAAAAAAAAAATGAAATGACAAAAAAATATGTTACAGACAAAGGAGCAAGGTAAAAACCTACAAGACCAAATAAATGAAGATGAAACAGGCAACCTACCTGAAAAAGAATTCAGAGTAATGATAGTAAAGATGATCTAAAATCTCAGAAACAGAATGGAGAAAATATGAGAAACATTTATTAAGGATCTAGAAGAATGAAAGGGCAAACAAACAGTGATGAACAACACAATAACAAATTAAAAATACACTAGAAGGAATCAATAGCAGAATAACTGAGGCAGAAGAACGGATAACTGAGCTGGAAGATAAAATGGTGGAAATAACTGCCAGGGAGCATAATAAAGAAAAAGAATGAAAAGAATTGACAGTCTCAGAGACCTCTGGGACAAAATTAAACACACCAACATTCGAATTATAGGGGTCCCAGAAGAAGAAAAGAAAAAGAAAGGGTCTGAGAAAATATTTGAAGAGATTATAGTCGAAAACTTCCCTAACATGGGAAAGGAAATAGTCAATCAAGTCCAGGAAGTGCAGAGAGTCCCATACAGGATAAACCCAAAGAGAAACATGCCAAGACACATATTAATCAAACTGTCAAAAATTAAATACAAAGAAAAAATATTAAAAGCAGCATGGGAAAAGCAACAAATAACATCAAGGGAATCCCCATAAGGTTAACAGATGATCCTTCAGCAGAAACTCCGCAAGCCAGAAGGGAGTGGCAGGACATATTGAAAGTGATGAAAGGGAAAGACCTACAACCAAGATTACTCTACCCAGCAAGGATCTCATTCAGATTCAATGGAGAAATTAAAACCTTTACAGACAAGCAAAGGTTAAGAGAATTCAGCTCCACCAAACCAGCTTTACAACAAACGCTAAAGGAACTTCTCTAAGTGGGAAACAAAAGAGAAGAAAAGGACCTACAAAAACAAACCCAAAACAATTAAGAAAATGGTAATAGGAATATAGCATATTGATAATTACCTTAAATGTAAATGGATTAAATGCTCCAACCAAAAGAAACTGACTGGCTGAATGGATACAAAAACAAGACCTGTGTATATGCTGTCTACAAGAGACCCACTTCAGAACCGGGGACACATACAGACTGAAAGTGAGGGGATGGAAAAAGATATTCCATGAGAATGGAAATCAAAGGAAAGCTGGAGTAGCAATTCTCATATCAGACAAAATAGACCTTAAAATAAAGACTATTACAAGAGACAAAGAAGGACACTACATAATGATCAAGGGATCAATCCAAGAAGAAGATATAACAATTGTAAATATTTATGCACCCAACATAGGAGCACCTCAATACATAAGCATAAAAGGGGAAATTGACAGTAACACAATAATAGTGGGACTTTAACACCCCACTTTCATCAATGGACAGATCATCCAGAATGAAAATAAATAAGGAAACACAACCTTTAAATGACACATTAAACAAGATGGATTTAATTGATATTTATAGGACATTCCATCCAAAAACAACAGAATACACTTTCTTCTCAAGTGCTCATGGAACATTCTCCAGGATAGACCACATCTTGGGTCACAAATCAAGCCTTGGTAAATTTAAGGAAATTGAAATTGTATCAAGTATCTTTTCTGACCACAATGATATGAGACTAGTATCAGTTACAGGAAAAAAACTGTAAAAAATACAAACACATAGAGGCTAAACAATACGCTACTAAATAACCAAGAAATCACTGAAGAAATCAAAGAGGAAATCAGAAAATACCTAGAAACAAATGACAATGAAAACACAATGACCCAAAACCTACGGGTTGCAGCAAAAGCAGTTCTAGGAGGGAAGTTTATAGCAATATAATCCTACCTCAAGAAACAAGAAACATCTTAAATAAACAACATAACCATACACTAAAGCCATTAGAGAAAGAAGAACAAAAAACCCCCAAAGTTAGCAGAGGAAAGAAATCATAAAGATCAGATCAGAAATAAATGAAAAAGAAAGGAAGGAAACAATAGCAAAGATCAATAAAACTAAAAGCTGGTTCTTTGAGAAGATAAACAAAATTGATAAACCATTAGCCAGACTCATCAAGACAAAAAGGGAGAAGAGTCAAATCAATAGAATTAGAAATGAAAAAGGAGAAGTAACAACTGACTCTGCAGAAATACAAAGGATCATGAGAGATTACTACAAGCAACTATATGCCAATAAAATGGACAACCTGGAAGAAATGGACAAATTCTTAGAAGAGCACAACCTTCTGAGACTGAACCAGGAAGAAATAGAAAATATAAACAGACCAATCACAAGCACTGAAATTGAAACTGTGATTAGAATTCTTCCAACAAACAAAAGCCCAGAACCAGATGGATTCACAGGCAAATTCTATCAAACATTTACAAAAGAGCTAATACCTATCCTTCTCAAACTCTTCCAAAATATAGCAGAGAGAGGAACACTCCCAAACTCATTCTACAAGCCACCATCACCCTGATACCAAAACAAGACAAAGATGTCACAAAAAAAGAAAACTACAGGCCAGTATCACTGATGAACATAGATGCAAAAATTCTCAACAAAATACTAGCAAACAGAATCCAACAGCACATTAAAAGGATCATACACCATGATCAAGTGGGGTTTATCCCAGTAATGCAAGGATTCTTCAATATACACAAATCAATCAATGTGATACACCATATTGACAAATTGAAGGATAAAAACCATATGATAATCTCAATAGATGCAGAAAAAGCTTTCGACAAAAAATTCAACATCCATTTATGATAAAAACTCTCCAGAAAGCAGGCATAGAGGGAACCTACCTCAACATAATAAAGGCCATATATGACAAACCCACAGCAAACATCGTTCTCAACGGTGAAAAACTGAAACCATTTCCTCTAAGATCAGGAACAAGAGAAGATTGCCCACTCTGACCATTATTATTCAACATACTTTTGGAAGTTGTAGCCACAGCAATCAGGGACAAAAAAGAAATAAAAGGAATCCAAATCGGAAAAGAAGTAAAAGTGTCACTGTTTGCAGATGACATGATACTATACATAGAGAATCCTAAAGATGCCACCAGAAAACTACTAGAGCTAATCAATGAATTTGGTAGAGTAGTAGGATACAAAATTAATGTAGAGAAATCTCTTGCATTCCTATACATTTATGATGAAAACTCTGAAAGAGAAATTAAGGAAACACTCCCATTTACCATTGCAACAAAAAGAATAAAATACCTAGGAATAAACCTACCTAAGGAGACAAAAAACCTGTATGCAGAAAACTGTAAGACACTGACGAAAGAAATTAAAGATGATACAAACAGATGGAGAGATATACCATGTCCTTGGATTGGAAGTATCAACATTGTGAAAATGACTATACTACCCAAAGCAATCTACAGACTCAGTGCAATCCCTATCAAATTACCAATGGCATTTTTCACAGAACTAGAACAAATTTCACAATTTGTATGGAAACACAAAAGACCCCAAATAGCCAAAGCAATCTTGAGAAAGAAAAACAGAGCTGAAGGAATCAGGCTTCCTGACTTCAGACTATACTACAAAGCTACAGTAATCAAGACAATATGGTACTGGCACAAAAACAGAAATAAAGATCAATGGAACATGATAGAAAGCCCAGAGATAAACGCATGCACATATGGTCACCTTATCTTTGATAAAGGAGGCAAGAATATACAATGGAGAAAAGAAAGCCTCTCAATAAGTGGTGCTGGGAAAACTGGATAGCTACATGTAAAAGAATGAAATTAGAACACTTCCTAATACCATACACAAAAATAAACTCAAAATAGATTAAAGACCTAAATGTAAGGCCAGACACTATAAAACTCTTAGAGGAAAATATAGGCAGAACATTCTATGACATAAATCACAAAAGATCCTTTCTGACCCACTTCCTAGACAAATGGAACTAAAAACAAAAATAAACAAATGGGACCTAATGAAACTTAAAAGCTTTTGCACAGCAAAGGAAACCATAAACAAGATGAAAGGACAACCCTCAGAATGGGATAAAATATTTGCAAACGAAGCAACTGACAAAGGATTAATCTCCAAAATATACAAGTAACTCATGCAGCTCAATATCAAAAAACCAAACAACCCAATCCAAAAATGGGCAGAAGACCTAAATAGACATTTCTCCAAAGAAGATATACAGATTGCCAACAAACACATGAAAGGATGCTCAACATCACTAATCATTAGAGAAATCCAAATCAAAACTACAGTGAGGTGTCACCTCACACTGGTCAGAATGGCCATCATCAAAAAATCTACAAACAATAAATGCTGGAGAAGGTGTGGAGGAAAGTGCTCTTGCACTGTTGGTGGGAATGTAAATTGATACAGCCACTATGGAGAACAGTATGGAGATTCCTTAAAAAACTAAAAATAGAACTACCATATGACCCAGCAATCCCACTACTGGGCATATACCCTGAGAAAACCATAATTCAAAAAGACACATGCACCCCAATGTTCATTGCAGCACTATTTACAATAGCCAGGTCATGGAAGCAACCTAAGTGTCCATCAACAGATGAATGGATAAAGAAGGTGTGGTACATATATACAATGGAATATTATTCAGCCATGGAAAGAAACGAAATTGAGTTATTTGTAGTGAGGTGGATGGACCTAGAGTCTGTCATACAGAGTGAAGTAAGGCAGAAAAAGAAAAACAAATACCGTATGCTAACACATATATATGGAATCTAAAAAAAGAAAATGGTTCTGATGAACCTAGGGGCAGGACAGGAATAAAGACGCAGACGTAGAGAATGGACTTGAGGACACGGGGAGGGGGAAGAGTAAGCTGGGACGAAGTGAGAGAGTGGCATGGACATATACACACTACCAAATGTAAAACAGATAGCTAGTGGGAAGCAGCTGCATAGCACAGGGAGATCAGCTCGGTGATTTGTGACCACCTAGAGGGGTGGGATAGGGAAGGTGGGATGGAGACGCAAGAGGGAGGGGATATGGGGATATATGAATGCATATGGCTGATTCACTTTGCTGTGCAGCGGAAACTAGCACAACATTGTGAAGAAATTATACTCCAATAAAGATATTAAAAATAATAATAAAACTATATGGGAAAGCTCTTCTTTAACAATCAGAAGGTTACCTGTTCCTTTTTCTCATCAACTTCATATATTTCTATCCCATTTCTACTTTAACAGAAACACTTTTATAACAAGGAATGGTTCAGAGCCCTACAAGAAGTTTATGGCACCAACATATCAAAATGTCCCTCTGTTTGATATCCTGGAGGTTTTTACACTCCGGGATGAAGCACCAGAGTAGATTCAGGATAAGGGAGAGGTGTGCTTTGCCTAAGGATGATGGAAAATGGGAAAGGAGAAGTGGCATGCACCTCTGCTGCAGGCACATTCTCAGGGAGGAAAATTTTAGTACAAAGTACATATGAAAGTTGAGCATCTAGTCAGTCATTACTTAAAACTACCTCTTTTTGGTCTACGTGTACCTGCAGAGAAACACTACCAGTTGTGACTTAACTCCCCCTCCCCCAATAAACCCTTCTGGGAAGGAACACAGAAGGGCAGAAATATGAGTATCTGAGCCCCTTTAGCCAAAAGGCTGGGTGTTATCTAAAAGAATTAGTTAAATTATCTGGCCTCAACCAAATTTAGTTTTTACCTTTCCCCGACTACCATGAGTGGTACCTTGTGTGAAAGGTCAAATCAGATTTAGACAAAAATTTTTAAATACTTTTTTCCATACCTTGTCTAGAGTGTGTGTGAATTTGCTTTCTTGAAACATGTATCTCCTTCCTAAAGTAAACTCTAGCGTATGGTTTACAAACTAAGTGACTTTCATTCCCCATCTACAGTCCTCAACCATTCCAAGATCTCAGATGCTTCAATCCTGAGGCTGAGGAAGGCTTTTGTCCTCAGTCTTATACTCAAAACAGGCCACAAATTTAGCCTTTTTCCTTACCTCCTAATAAAGTTATACATACAGTCAAAGAGATACAGTGACAGAGTCAACCAAAGAGACAGCTGTTATAAAACTTTTGTCCCATCACCAGACCAAGCTACCTATATGGATTATGAATTAATATTTTTATGAATCTTGTAATACAAAAAATAGAACAATTATGTCTTATGAGGGAGGAGTTGTTGATAGAGTTAATTTTAAGTGTAGTCATATAAAATATATCCAATGGTTTTAAAATCTTGTTTTGACATTTTAAAATTATTTAATATACTGTGAGCCTCAAAAAGTATGGACCAACCTCAACATCTGAGAAGTCTTATCTATACCCACTGCCCTATTTCTTCAACATCAGTTCTTTCTTTAACCCTATTCACTCTAAGCTTTCATCATCTTTCAAAGGCCACCAATAACCTTTTTTGTACCAAGTATAACCTGTTTGAAAATAATATCTTACTCCCAACTTCATGTCATTGCCTGTATGAGTCTCTTTTTAAAACCTTCCCATATCTCAGTTATTGAAGCATACTTTACCTACTCTAACAGCAATGGTGGGGCTCTAGTCCCATTACAACTCTACCTAAATTGCCTTATCTACAACATTAATAATAAAGGTATCACTTATATGCTGAACCTAAAAAGTCAAACTCATAGAAACAAAGAATGGAAAAGTGGGTGCCAGGGGCTGGGGGTAGGGAAAATAGGGAGAGGCTGGTAAGAGTACAAACTTTCAGCTATAAGATGAATAAGGTCTGAGGATCTAATGTAAAACGTGGTGACTATAGCTGATGACACTGTATTATGTAATTGAAATTTGCTCAAAGAGTTGAACTTAAATGTTCTCACATACATATAAATATACATATATATATATATACACACATATATATATATATATATATAAAGGTGATGTACATGTTAACTAGATGGTGAGAATTCTTTCACAATATATATATGTCAAATCAACACAATGTAGGCTTTAAATATCTTATAATTTTATTTGTCAGTTATACCTCAGTAAAGCAGAAAAAATTAATAATAAAGATGATGATGCATGAGGATAGCTAACACATACTGGCCACTTACTATGTCCTAGGTACTATGTTAAGAGTTTTATATACATTAACTATTTAATTCTCACAACAACACAATGAGGTAAGTATTATTAATGCTGTTACTCTTATTATTATCTATAAGATGAGAGGACTGTACTAGATGGCCTCCAAAGTTCATTTCAGCCTTAAAATGCTTTTATTCTACTTTTTACCTTTCTTTTATTTAAGTTCACATATAACATAGAATCTATACCATATTTTTTAGCACTTAATTATATACTTATAAGCATATTTCCTAATAGTTTCATGTGGGTATGTTTTATCTCCAGAACAAGAATGTAAGCTTCCTAAGGGCAAGGTCTGGGATAGTTATCCTGTATCTTCAACACTGGCTAACACATAGACTGAGCTCCTAAGGAGTATTCAACACTTTATCATTTGAGTCTGTCTTCTTTGCCTCTCTATTTTTTGGGGAGGAGGAAAGGGAATCTTTTTGCACCAAACAAGACAAGATTAATTCAGTGACTGCCAGAATGATAGTCCTTAAGGACACCTCGCTATATAGTTTATTGATAGGGATCCTGAGAGACACTGCAACCCCTAAAGGTGTCCATCTGGTGGTTGGATGGTGAATACACTGTGCCCTAGGGGTGTGTGTGTGTTTTTGTGTGTGTGTGTGTGTGTGTGTCACAATTTATTTTGTTTTGTGAAGACTAGGTTACCTTATCTACCCAACACCACCGAATTAAAACCAGATCATGATAAAAGATCCTTTGTTTTTCTGTTAGTCATAGAATGTGGAATCCAGGGCCAGAAGTATAATCAGGATTTTTAAATTGTATTTAATTTTTTATTTTATTTACTTAAAATTAATTTAAATTGTGAAACCACATGGGGATAGTGTATTGGGCAGTATGGCTTTAGAAGATATAACTCACCTGTGGCTTGCCAAGCCTGAAGACTAGGACCTTTCTAGTGCCTTTTATTTATGCTATCACTCTGTTCTCTGATACTTTCAACATTTACTTCCCAGTGACATATACTGAGTGCTGATGAATGGACTCTTGCCCTATTCTTTTTCCATGCATGATTGGCTCTGTTTAGGAACTTGAAATCTTAAATGTAACAGGATGCTAATTATTTTTTAGGAAATTATGTAAAATTGTTTTTCTGACATGGTTAATGAGAAAATTTGACTGAAGAGAGTAGTAAATTAATGTTATACTCATTTCCATCTGCTGTTACATACATAAAATATAAACAAATAATGAATTATACTATTTGAAAATCAGCAATATGTTGTTATGATTGACGTTTATTCAAGCTACGCTATTAAAAACAGGTGAGAGAAAACCACATTTCTCTTAATAAAATAAAGCAACTATTTCCAAAATGTTTACACTTAAGAGTCTCCCTTTCATCAGTCAGTAGTCAGACTTAATAATCAAAGACTTTAACTATCAATTACTCACAACATTGATCAATTAGAATAGAAAATACTAGTCAATCCTCAAGACAGTTGTTTTTCCTCCCCCTAAGAATATGCCTTCAATACTGTTTTAGCTCTTCAAGGGAAAAAAAAAAATTCATATTCTTGTCCATTCACACAAACCTCTCAGGGAGCATTATTGTTTTGAGAGGAGGGGCGGCAGGCAGGGGGCCCAGGATGTTGACGGAACAGATAGGATGTCAGGTGAAGATAGAATCCTGTGCCCTCTCTAACCAGCTGAAGACTCCACATGATTGTTTTCTTACAAATAATACCTGTGGGTGTTGAAACTGTTCAGGGAATCTATCAAACACACTCTTTCACTTTGCTGCTGTAACTCTGTAAAATTTATTCTCATTTCAAAAGAGTCATAGGCAATAATACCTGTAGGTGGTTGAGTAATTTAAAAGAAAATTTGTCAGTCTACTTTCACTTACTTTACCAGAAAAATTCTATACTTATTTAGAGGTTTTAAGATGCAACATTTTCTACTCAGTACGATTAAAATCTCAAAATAAGAGCTCTTCATCTAAAGAGTTGTCTTAAGTTAAATGTAAGTTGAGATAAGATAATATTAGGATGTTTGAGGATAAAACTTTGATCAGAAAAGGAAAATAAATTAATGTTACAATCATTTCCATTTTTTACAATTATAGAAGTCATTCACACATAGATGTATGAGAACAGAAAATACCTAAATAGTATAATATTAGAAAAATGCATTACTAATATATTAATGCCAAATTATTTTTCTTATGGAAATGTGAAGGCCAAGGTCTATAAACTTATAAAAGTTATCTAGGGCTTCCCTGGTGGCGCAGTGGTTGAGAATCTGCCTGCCAATGCAGGGGACACGGGTTCGAGCCCTGGTCTGGGAAGATCCCACATGCTGCAGAGCAGCTGGGCCCGTGAGCCACAATTACTGAGCCTGCGCGTCTGGAGCCTGTGCTCCACAACAGGAGAGGCCACGATGGTGAGAGGCCCGCGCACCGCGATGAAGAGTGGCCTCCACTTGCCGCAACAAGAGAAAGCCCTCGCACAGAAACGAAGACCCAATGCAGCCATAAATAAATAAATAAATAAAAATTAAAAAAAAAAAAAGTTACCTATACAAATTGAAAAATAAATGGGGGAATAAAAATAATAACCTTTCCAGATTAACCTTCCTTATTAAGTCATCAATACCTATATTAAGTTTGCTTTATATTAAGTATCATAAAACACTTAAATGCAGATTCAAAAAATTTTTCTATTATGCAATAGGCATTTTCAGTCACCAGTTCAGAGGGAGAAGGACCTCAGTAATGCTTAGGTTCAAAATGTATTTTCCATATTAGCTCATTCAAAAAATATTATAAAATTAAATAATCTTTTAATTAATCAAGAAAAATAAAGAGATAACTAGTATTTTTTAAAGTGTTTATGTAAAGATGAAGACGTATTTTAAACAATCCACAAATGGAACTTACAGTTAATTAAAATGTTCAAACTCACATAAGCAGGAAAGTCTATTTTCTTATATAGTTATTTTTAAATTCCACTTTTCACTAAGTTGGCTCTTAATTTTTGAAAGTGTTTAATATTAAAAAAGATAATATTTTTAATTGAAAGGTATCCAACTGAGATGTCAATAAAGTTGTTTTTATATAATTGAATTATCTTGTAAAAATGGACAATCTTTAAGTCTAATTTTTTTCCAAAGTCAGTTATTTAATACAGAGTTTTCATGGTTAAAAAAAAAAAAGTTCAATTTTGAGCCACAAATACATATTTAACATTTGGTAGTGTGATTCTAAGAAAATTAGAAAAAACTACAGATTTGAAAATTTTTTCCTGACCTAAACAGTTTTATGGCGAATCAAATGAAATGTTCCATGAAGATAAATGTGTCATGGATAAAGGATGGAAAATAAACAGTATTTCAATATCATTTCTTTTTTATCCCATTGTCAGTTTTTTCTCCCTCTCTGCAATAATTACCTACGCACAAACTCTAGGTGGCAATATTGCACTTACAGTACTTTCAAGAAAATCGTCACAGTCGGTCCCCACATATTCTCTTTATCAACATTTTATGTGCCATGGATCTATAGCCTCTTATTATAAGTGTAATGAAGCAGAAGTTATTGAAGCATTTTATTGATTGCTCAGATCACAAGTTTACTGCCATACTGAATTGGCACCTTACTCGCTGAAGCAAACTGCTGACACCTTTTTTAAAAAGTGACAACTACATCTATTTCATGACCAGAAATCCATTTTCATCTCTATCAAGACAAGAATGCAATTTTCACTTCATTTAACTGATGTTAGGCCTTCTCAAAGCATGACACTTAGAAAAAGACACAAGTTTAAGGTTCTTAAAATACTTCAAGTAACTAGAATGCAGCTTGGTTTTAGGGGGGAAAAAATCAACAATCACTCAAATCTATAAACAACCTAATATTCTAAAAAATTACCTATCAGAACCTTCAGTAGTAGTTTTCGTCTTGAAACATCTATAACATTGTTTTAAACGTTTTTAATAGTAAATTATGTTTATATATTACAGAGTTTGTTCCAAGGTTTCAAAGGACATCAAGAAGTTCAAAACTGGAATATTTTGGGTATTGCTCCAGGAAGGCTAAATCAAGAAAAGAGCTCAATTTTTAATATATAGATAAATGGGGATCTGATGTATAGCAAGTGACCACAGTTAACAGTACTGTATTATATATTGAAAAGTTGCTAAGAGAGTAGATCTTGAATGTTCTCACTGCAAAAAAAAAAAATGTTTATTATGTGAGGTGACAGAGGTGTTAACTAATCCTACTGCGGTGATCATGTCACAATACATAAGTGTATAAAATAATCACATTGGATACCTAGAACTTACACAATGTTATATGTCAATTATCTCTCAATAAAGCTAGAAAAAAAAAAGTAGCTGGTATACTAAGAAAAAAGCATATATAGAAAATGAAATAGAAACAGTTTTTCCTTCAATAATGTCAGGACCAATAAATGATTTTGATTGACCTACAACACAGATCTGAAAAGACAAACTCTCAACACTTCTTTTACGGGAAATTAAAATATTAGATTCCTTAAAGATACTTTTTGCAATAAACAAATTCTGTCAGCACTAAATGTAATTCAAGCACATCTTGAACTGAATTTATTCTGAATAGAATTATATTATTATTATTGCTTTTACATCTAAGTACCAAACTTATTGAAAAGTGTGGGTAAAGTGAACCAACATTAACTTAGGAATTCTTTTAACAAACTATAAGTGCTTTGGTAGAAGTTAGTCTAATGTAATAATAAAATACATTTCAGTTTTAAACTGCAAAACCAATACATGCTGATGTTGGATGGTCATTTCCTCATCTAATTTTATGCCCACACAATAAAGCTGCAGTACAGTTCCAGTTTAAAAAGTGAAACCTAATCTTTGAAATAGAAACTTAGTGTCTGAGATTTTTAAACCTAACAGATCAAATATGGAACATTAGAATATAATACCATTCAAAAAAGTACCTTGCTTAAATTACTAAACAAAAAGGACCATATACACCCCAAAAAATCACTCAGGTAGAAAATTACAATTTTCAACAAACTTCATTAAGTAATGACCTATTACAAATAGCCCAAGTACCTATTTCCAAATTAAAATTACAGAAATAAAACATTTCCCTGCAGTTTCAGACATAAATAGAAATTGTCATTTTTTTCAATATACTGCCAAAGTTTAGAAATATCCCAAAAGTTTAAAAAATATTTAAGGATATTTTTCTGTTTATTTTTTTAAAGCTGTCAAACAAGCTAAAATTTAATTTCAAAGTTGATCATTTCTTTCAAAAGTGCTGAAAATTAGGAGTAGTACTAAACATTCCTTCAAATTTTTTCATGTCTTAACTACCACAGGGACTACGATTTTCTTCATAATTAAGATGATGGTTGTTAAGATATTATAGTTAGATACTCATTTCCTTTGTGTCTCCCTGAATTTCAGAAATGACTACGCAAATGACAACAACTGTTAAACCACACTGTGAACCACTTTAAAGGATCAAAACTGTGTGTCTATGAGTTCTTTTAAAAACTGAATTTTAAAAGAAGAGTGCTATGCCTTCACCATGGAAAAGTCTCCAGGAATTTTGTTGCTTGGGGGAAAAAAATTCAAAGGAGTATCAAAATGGGGAAGACATTTCCAGAAATATCTATTTCTCAAAAATCAGGTTCGTACTTAAGATCAGCCGTTCCAAATCATTATTTATATGGCCTCCTGGCACAGCTCCATGGACTTTTACGGATCTCTACAGTGTTGCTGAACAGACTGACATATATTTTGTTTACTGACAGCGACTAAAAGCTCTATGGAGGATCATAAATAAAGAAGATCATGTTTAAAAATCACTAATATCATTTTAAAAGGTAGTGCAGGGTTGTGTTTTGGCCTCTGTTTAGCTGTGTTAGGCCTATGAATGACAGCTTCCCTGCTTGAAGCACACAGAAAGCACAGCCTTCCTCATTCACTGACAGGACTGTGGCCTTTTCACACGTTCCCTCCACAGCAGTGTTTGTCCCCAAACACTGGAACTCCACACAATGGCATTCCTACTTCAACACCCCACCATCAGCACCACCACATAACAAGAATGCTAATGAGATGGAACGGCCCTGTCGCTGAAAGTGTTAACTGCATTTCATAGGAAAGCATTTACACGACTTCAAAGATTACCAATTAAATAGATTCTGCTTAGCTCTGAGCAATTTCTAAAATGTTTCCACTTTTAAGGAACTAAATGTGATAAATGTAAGACGAAGTGACTTTATGCTGTCCTAAATATAATATCTCATTTTATATACACGAATCAGTATATTTTTAAGACCATATTAATGTAGTGGGCTTAATTCTGTTGCATGCTTGTAACAGACAAGTTAAAGTTAAAAACTGAAAAGTGAGTAAGTTCATAAACATAAAACCGGTAGTTCTGACTCTTCTTTTAAAGCTCTGTTATCACAATTTATTTAAAAGAAATTTCGTTGGGGAATTCCAAAACATCAATTTAAAGTCTACAGTCTTTTGACAGAATCCTAGTAAAACAATGTTGTTGTCTTTATATATGATCTCAGAAGTGGAATAAATGGAAATGATATCAAGAGGTCATATAATTCTATAATTTATAAGCTTAGGCTTGTTAAGGAAATAGGAATTATCATCCATCTCCATTTTACCAAACACAATCTTATATAAAACTAAACAGAAAAGGCTATCCCTAAGGTCAAATGAAGTAAATGCAGTTCAAATAAAGTTCATTAATGCTAAGAGGAATATTTGCTAAGAAATCTTACTCACAAATAAAGCTACTGCCAGGCTTAACACTTAACCACTGATGACCCGATAATGGTACCACTTCAGTGACTTTTATGAACATTGCAGATAATTTTAAATTGTCATGATATAACAATACAAAAGAAAAGAGGCTCAAGAATACATATAATTGGGCATACCTAAAAGAAATAGGAATTTGCATGGAAATGCATAATAGGCAAATTTCTATTTTTTTTCTTCAATTTTGTATTTTAAAATAAAACTTAACCAAGTATCATATTAAAACTGTTGAGTGAAAAACTTTAAGTTATTATAAGTGAGCAAAATAAAAAGGTTTAGTTAGAAATGGCAAAGAGCCTAGATTCTTAAAATATTCCTAAATTTGGTATAATGTTGAAAGTCATAATGTTGATGATATAGACAATCAGATGCTCAGACATTCAGAGACGCTAAAAATGTTAATTTGGTTCACATTTACATTTAATATTTCTTTTAGTAAGATGTATTTCTCATCAATTTTGAGTCATAAAGAAAATTTTTAAACCAAAGCAGTAATTCTTAAAGCATTTTCTTCTCACAATACAAGGAACTTTTCAGTCCAGTACAATTGTTTATATCTATTTAAACTTTTAAATGTTTAGAACAATGGAAGAAAAAACAAACATTCCACAACTACTTTCTGAGTTATTTATTATCTCTAACACCCTCACTTTAAATGAAACTTATGTTTCTTTTTTTTTAGATTTGATTTAAATTGTTCAAATTTTTTTAGACTTGATTTAAACAATGCTTTTCTTGCATTGGAGAATCGTCTCATGTTTTCTTAACATTAAATAATTTTAAACTGTCAAATTAGTAGAATCAAGCCATTTAATACCAAATAAATGACTGTAATTAAATTGGTCATAATGCATAGTATAATATCATTGTATCCTAAAAGCTAAATATTTCTGTTAAAATAACTTAATCTGAATACAGAAAAATATGTTTTACACCAGTTTTTACATATGATATTAGCTTAATAAAGAATATTAAAAATAAGTTTGGATTTTTATTTTTTCATATTTATTATTATAAATAGCCTTATCTATGATAATAATCCCATTTCTGGATACACTGACATAATTAACTTGGAAACTAACCACTTTTTGAGAATGAAAGTTTCTCACGGGGTGATGTTTCTTGCTAGTTCTGGATACCTTAGTTCAAGAATTTCTTCTAGTCAATACAAGTTGTTCTTTTCCTAACCAGACAGCAGGAGGTGCTGTGTGAACACTGAGAACCCATTCCCACCTCCCCTCCCCCTGCATACAGAGAATAATAGCATGATGTTTTCAAAATATTCATTTTTCAGCAGCCTGTGGTCTGAGATAATGAGCCCTGTTCTAAACTGGAAACTCCCAGTTAGAAATGTAAAACCTAGCCCTTATTTAATGTGGTAAAGTGTATGTTTAACTTCTTAAGATCAAGTGTAAAGAGGATTCTAAAATTGTGGCAACTTCATTTTTATTTTATAAACAGCATCAATCATTCTGCTTTACAATATGAATTCTACTTTAAGATAAATCAAAGTCCCTATAAGTAGTAACATAAATATCAAAGTTTTCACATACATACCCCCTTCTCCCCCATCACATACAGACTCTCTCTCTCTCTCGCTCTCCCTCTCTTTCTCTGTCTCTTTCGGTCTCACAATTATGGAATAGAAAGTTAGAAATTAAAGGACAAAATCTAGTTTAAACAAATTCAAATACATTAATTCTATTCTTATACTTTCAGATCCAGAAACATACAAGTTAAATAAGTATAAATGAAATAAGTTACTCTTGACATGAAGTTAATTCACAATTTCATTTCCCAGAATATGATTGGTTATATTTTAGCCCATCTTCTACAATAGCAAGTCTAATTTCATACTGGAAAAAAAAATAGAAGGGTGAACATTTAAAGCTTCAGATGCTTTAGGAGCTATTCATTTTCTTATTTAAAGTAACTGTCTATAGAATTTCCACATAAGGAGCTGCCTTCGCTTTGCACAGTATGCAGCAAGAAAAGATGAGACATATAACATCCCACAGCAAAAGATAGATACAATTAGCCCCATTATTGTTGGCTTTGAGATTACAGAAGAAGCATTTTGGCTCCCAAATGGGCACTGAGCTCACAAAATACATGTCACAGTTCTTTTATGACATGATGCCAGTCATTGCCTCTATACAACCAAGTACATTTTAAAACATACAATAAAGCAGTTTTTAAAGAGGGATGACTCACCTGGTTATAATATTTCTTTGCGGACTTTAATCGTTGGTACAAGGCCAAAAGAACTCCTTGGATGTACATCTTAGCTCCTGAGGGGCTGAAATCTTCTCCCTTGGAGACCCAAACTGGTCCCCGCAAAGGTGTGATGGAATTTTGCAGGCATTTTTCAAGCAGAGGAACTATACGAGAAAATAAGGGAAAATAAATTCTTTTGACCCAAACGAGATACACTGCCTGGAACACAGCCCCAGTACCAGAGCTAACTCTTAACATCTATTATTTATATGTGACCTGGGTTAAGTCATAAAGAGGCAATTCCTGCATTACTAGTGGCCACCATGAAGGATGTATTTATATTGAGACACCCCCCATGCAAGACTCATAAGCTTTGTGAGCACACCTGAATAGTTCGGAAGTGTGCCTAACTAGCTGCACAGAGTGTCATGGTGTGCACTGATTGCCTTATCTTCTCATTTATCACAGATGAGTTGGAACCAACCTTGCTGAAATCTACTTGCATTGTCCTGATAAAATTGTATGATCCATGTTGTTTCTGTATATAGCTTCCCGTAGAGGGGTCTATATACCTAAAACATCACATCTGGGAATTATTCATAAAATATAATCCACACCTTTATAAGCCATCCTATTCAAGTCTTTTCACTGCCATCACTTAAATAACCCATAAAACAGGGTGGCAAGGCTGTTTAAAAATAAGGGGGAGAATCTTAAGCAAGCATTTACCATACCTTTTTGTTTTTAAGCTTCTGGGGTATAAACTAGTCAAAGATTTAGGGATGCTATTCCAGTATGCATTTTGTAAACAGAAGATATTTACCTGTGGGCCTGTACTGCAACATCCATATGGACTTGACAGACATGTTTATACACTTTTTCACACGATTAGATTATAAAGTCTTTCTAGTGTAAAATAGTCAAATAACATGGCAGCTAGCTAACACTTTTCAAGATTTAATTTCCCTCTGAAATGCCAGAAATAAAGAAATTTTTAAAATCTTAAGCACACTTGGGCACCCAGAAAAATGAAAGGATGTCATTTTTTTTTAACTTTGTCTTTAAGTGTATACATGTGACACAACATAAACATACAAAATAACTATATGGCTTGGCGACCTCATTCTAATACATACTTCTACTGGAAAAGAAATTAGATAGATCACCAGCAAAGAAACTACGTCCGTGTCATTGGTTATGTTATATGTTGCATATTTTATGCAGAGAGGCCTAGCGTAGCAATCTGGAAATTGAATTACAATTAGGTTCAGCTGAGCTGCTGAGCAGCTGAGTTATGCAAATTGCCTTTGCTACTGGTATTCTGCTGATTTTTGTTCTTAGTAAAAAAGTTATGCGTTTTATGGCGCTAAGTTCTACAACTCTCTACCAAAGCACAATTTAAATTCTTTCTAACATATTCATCACTAAGGAAAACATTGGAAATAGAGTTTAAGATTTTCTAAGACTACTGTAAATAAAGTTAAAAGGAAATCATGACCCAGTGATTATTTAGACATCTTCAGATGTGTGCATGAAATTCACTCACCAGCCTGAGAAACTAATTCCTAAAATTCACGTATCGAAACTATTCTTACATTCCTGGAGCAATAGCTATTCTCTATGAGTTTTATCACAACAGATATCTCAAACATTTAAAAAATATTAGGTCACATACAGTACTAAAGAAATAAAAAGAGAAGTAAACTTATTTTTAGAATTATAACTCTTTAATATTTAAAAAATGTATAATATAAATCAATTTTGCTTATAATGTTTCCAAAAGAAACCCAGTTTAAGAATCAACAGTGGTTTTAGCTGGCTACAACATTCATGTGTTACTATGTGTTGAATTTTAATTTGTAAACTTTTAATCGGTACACTCATTGAACTTAGTACAGTTTTTATACATGGAAAGGCATCACATCAACAGCTGTTAAATTGAAAAAAAATTAAGTAAATTGAGAAGTAAGTAATAAACTTGAATGATTTACATCCAAGATTTAATCTTGAATATAAACCTAAGAACATTTTATCAGATTCTCTAGTCTTACAGCTTTATTCATCTATGCTTGTCACAAAGTAACTTTCAAATTCTTTATGCCAGCCCAAAGGATTCCAGAAAAGAATTTCATAGATTTTCTAACACAAAACTCTACTCTTTTTCAGGGTTTGTACCTTCCATAAGAATTTAAGAAAAAGTACAGCTTAGGAAAAAAAATACAAATTATATCAAAACACAAGCAGTGTCAGAGTTGATATAGGATGGAAAACAGCTCCCATGCTCCACATGATTTATGTAATTAGGAATACTATGGAAACCAGAAACAGCAAAGCAAAGAAAGCAGTATTCACAAGCAGGTTTTATAAGGGACTTCAGAATCTGCTCTGAACTTGTTGAATAATCTGTTCAGTATTCCAGAATCTCCCTGCTGGAAGCAGGGTCCTCATTATAACCACAAGAGTGCTAATAAAGGTTAGCCTCTGAACTAGGGATTAGAAGGCTCATTCTTTTTGGAAGCTGCAAACTAGTAACTTTGATGATCTTCTTGAAAAGGAAGACAAAGCACACTCCAAGAACAAACAATGTTTCCACTAACTAGGAAGGTACAGAAAACATAAGAAAATGATACGCCTAAGCACTTAGAAGGGAAGTATAAATAAGCTTAATATATTTGAAAAATAAAACTTATTAATCAGTTCAAATTAAAGAACTCTCCCTAAAAAAGAAGACTTGGCCTAAGATGACAGTTTTGAAATATAATAGAATAATTGATTTTTTAAAAAAGAGAAGTCAGTTGACTTTTCAACCTCAACCATAGATTTTAACATGAGTGAGAATTATTTTTTAAGCATTTCAGTGGATGTTCATAATATTCTATATTAAAAACTCATAAGTGTTCTTAACCAATGGTTTTATCTCTTTTATGTAGAGTTCTCCTTTTTCTGTTTCTGAAGCAAAACTTCATTCTGTTAAAGAAGACTACTGCGTACAGATGTGCAAGAAATAAGGGCAATGATTTAGCAGGGACAATAGACACTTTTCAACATTGGAAAGAGCATAATCCTACATGTTGCTATGAGCTAGCAAAGCCCATTATAGACACTCAATGAAAAAATTATGTCTTTTCCAGGGAATGAACCCTGGGATATTATTTTGTGTGTAAACCATGAGCTTCTCTTTCAAACTGCTACTCAGAAATGTAGCCTCATTCAAGGTTAGCTGGCTCCCATTATCTTATGTTTCTTTAATTTTTGTTTGCATAGCTACACATAGCATTTCTTCTGTGTTTGAGGCCTTTATTACAGGTGTTCTACCTATTGGCTCTTATTTACAGAATTTTGCTTTCCTGTAATTTCAATATTTCCTTTAAGCAAGTCCTCAACATTTTTATTAGATAAATGATTTGGAAATTAATCATTCCTTAAATCTATCAATATGCATAGATCAGTCCAATGTGATCATTCCACGGGGATCACTTCCATCGCTGGAAAGGTGAAGTTATATGGATGATAGCTTTTTATCCATTTTGTTTATTCTCAAGTCATGACTATAGGGCAAATTGATATTAATCCAATGGTTTCAGTGGGTTTGGAGTTAAGACTGAGGATGTTGGGTAAATAGATCATGTGGCCAAAAGGAGTAACTTTACTGGACATAGCTAGTACTGAGCATTACGGGTAAATAGATCATAAGTAGTAGCTATATTAACTTCATAACTATCAACTGATACTTCTCTCACTCATGCTGTTCTATTTCCCTTGCATGTCTTCCCCCTTTCTTTCCACCTGTTAATATATTTTTGTCCTTCAAGGCTCATATCAATTGTCACTTCCAAAATATCCCAAGTTGTGTAGGCAGAATTAATTGTTCCATCCTTTCTGTTTCCCAGAGTATTGTTTATACTTTTATTTTTCTCTTATTGATTTGTATTAATCCTTATCTTCTCCACTCCCACTTCCATCCTCCAGTAAATCACAAAACCTTTGGGGTTAGAGGGCATGGTGTTTTTTAGTTTGGTAAAAGCAGTGCCCAATAAATGTCTACTGGATAAATAAACAGTACTTTTGGATATACTGTGGGCAGTCTTTTAGGTGAGTTTTAAGACCATGAGTACAACTATACACAATCACTTAGAATCTGTAACTTTCTGTGACCAAATGAAAATTTGATCAAAATTTGATAAATAAATATGAATGTACCAGAATTTTGAAGCACATTTAAGGTATGTACAATAGTTTTATTTTAATCTTCCTTATAAAATTATCTTGAACATTAAAGAAGAAAATAAATATAAAAGGAAAACAATACGATTTGGCAATGAAGCATTAACTAGCCAGGAGAAGACCAGAGCTGGGTATTTTAAAAGTCTTGGAAAATCCTTATGTGCTTTATCCTAAATCATGCTACTGTGGGAAAAGGCACACAATAAAACTTAAATAAGAGAGCAATAATATTAGCTTAAGGTCAAAATAGCTATTTTAAATAATAAAGGTAATTCCTTCTAAGAACTCCAAACACAATGAGTTCAAAAGCTAATCATAAGACAAACTGTTCAGTCTTCAAGAGGACCTTATACTAAAACCACTTCGTCACTGATAAGAAGCTTGAACTTATTTGGATTTGTGATGGGTGCAGCACAAGAATTTTTGACAAGGAGCCTAAAGTTCCTCTAAAGAGAAACCTAATAGAACTTACCAAGAAGATATAGACTGGAATGTCCTGTCAAGTTCTATACCTAGTGAATGTATATCTCTCTCCAAAAGCAACACCTGACATTTAAAGAGACACTTGGCGTGCTGCATTTGAATCTACTGTGGAAAGCTAAAAAGAGGATTTTTTAATCAATATATTTTTCAAGCACTGGAAATTATCAAAAGCTTTAATAACCTGCTTCCAATTAAAAATTAAAATTCATGCCAATTAAGTATCCAGAATCATAATTTACATAATATTGTAATTTTCACATTTCAGTCAGAGTACATGAGACTACGAAAAAAAGGCACTGCCCAGAGCATAATTACCTATACAGAAACTTCCATATGCTCTTTGACAGGAAATTTCAGGTCGCAAGTCTCAAAAATACTCAGCTATTGTTATCAGGACATCATGTGGAAATTTCCCACCAATTCAATTGAAATTTTTTTTTAATGAAGTTGATCTAAAAAGTCTTTTTTGTATGATACAAGGTGAGTTCTTAAAAGATACTTGGAACTGATGGCTTCCCATCCAGGAAGTAGGCCTGGAGGGAGTTTGAGCTAGTGCCAAGGTGTGTATATGTTTTACTGTTCCTTATCCAGCTTTAGGTAGTAGTTGGAAAGCTCCCAGTCCGGGAGCAACCAGCAGACGCCACTCAAAAGCATGGTCTACTGGGAAGATTGAATGATGGAGAGCATACGGTTTCCTATGTTGCTTGATTTATATCAGTATATTTTTATTCAAACAAAGCTAAACTAACAGCTGCTGTGTACTTTTGTTTACATGCTATATGTCAAATCCTATTGTCCCTAAGGTACTTATGAGAAAAGATTTAGCAGTCGTTTTCTTAAATACTGATGCCTACCCAAATTTGGATTTTTCCTCCACTGAACAAAATGACAAGCACATGATTGCTACAGTTAGAGCAGTCTTTCACAGCTGCTTTAGTTTTTCAGTGATCCTATTAAACTGACGGCATATTGCCTGTGGGGTCTACAGTGTTTGAATACTGTTGTAAGCGACACTGATTTTGTATGATAGGATCAAGCAGAAAAGGGATGCACTGGGGGGAAGAATTTCATAGGTCATACTGTTTTTACCTGGGTAAAATTTAATTCAGACATTGTGACCTTTACAGAACACCTGTTTATTTTAATTGCTGATATGTGGGTGAACGTTGACATTGGGGCTTGGAAGTATGAAATCTTAGGAAGTCTCCTCCGTTTTGAAAATGCAGCCAGAGTCATGTCTTTTCTTAAACTGAACGAAGTAGCTGTGCATTAAATATTCTGGCACATCTTCTGCTTGAGCAAGTGGACCGAAATGGTGTGAATTGTTAATGCCTTGCTGCTTTGGTTCACGGCTTGTGATTGATCATTTGTAACTATATCTACTCCTTGTTCCATGAAATCAAGTATGGAGTAATGGGTTCATCAGATTTTGGGGTTAAATTGAGAGTGAAGAGGTACTGTGTGTGGAAATAAGAGTTGCCATGTTCAGGGCTGGCCTTGTAACAGCATGGAATCTAAAGGCGATATTCAAAACCACTTCACTCATCATACGCTTACTGATTCTGAATAGGGCCCATTTGCAGGGGACATTTGGTAGTTTTCCAATACGCTTTATGCCTCTTTCTACTTCCACCACCATGCACATCTTTTTTTCATACACCCCAGTAGCACATTGGTAGAACAGGTCAGCATACACAATTCATTTATTTAAATAACTTGATTTATACAAGCAGAAGTAAGCTGGGATTCTATTGTCTGAGTCTTGCTTTTTCCCTCAACAAAAATAATAGTGTATGTGTCTTTGAAAATACAAGTATTTTGTGGACTCAACTTCTTGGGCATCTAAAATATTTGATATTTAGTAATAATGTAAAATAACTTAATTGAACTGATATGTGTACAACTTTAAGGTTATGTAAAGAAATGTTGAGAATTAACTATAATCTATCTAATCTATTTTCATGTGGTTATGGTCTATACCAATACATAATAATTGAATATATATGACCTGCTTTTGTAAACTTTAAAGCTCTGTACAAAAATTTAAAGTATTATCTTAGAATTAGTTTTGGGAAGTACAATGCATGGAACTTAATAAATAAAATCAACAAAAATTAGAAGTAAAGACCTCTGGAAATGTCATTATATGATTGCTTGCTGTTAATAACTGACACTTTTTAGACATTATTATTTTTAATTTTTATTACTATTCAGAAAAGCTTAATCCAAATGGTGTTAACTGAGGCACCAATTAACTTTTGACCCAGTAGGAAAAGATGCAATAAAAAAATAGTAAAGCTAGGACAAAACCAAATACACGAAGCACTTACATACATAAGTAACATTCAAAAGCAAGCTAATTGTAAAATGTCTCAAAATTCTACTATTACATTATAAAGTCACAACTAATGTAAATCTAAACAATGTAGCTGGATCCTTTTTCTTTTTTCTTTTTTTTTTTTCAGTCTCAAAAGAAGGAATAGTAATAATAATACCTGGCACATACATACCTAATTCAGAGAGAACTAGGCGTCAGATAATGTGGGTAAAGCTGTTTTAGTCTCCTTGGCTGCAAATCCTAGGTCAACATACTACTTACATTTAAATATTTTACTTAGGATGTAAAATATATATATGTCATGAAAATTTTATATTTTAAATGTGAGAAGAGACTGAAAAGTCTTAATAGTTACAGTAATTACAATGGAAGTTTCCCTTTTGACATTTCTCCATGTTTGTTTCACAAAAGTTGAATCTTCTATAAAAAGCACTTTATATATTTTGGTCTGTTATTCCACCTCTCTTCTAAAAACGCTCAGGAGGAAGAAAACCAATCTCTGCTGAGTCATGTTTTTTTACATGGAGAGCTTTGTAAACAATTGTTTTATAACAGGTAGTAACAATTAGGCTGTTTTCATTGGCAATTATACTTGTTACAATGTTTTTTATAATGAACTTCTAGGATCTTGGAAAATCATTAGGGTTAGAGAAAGATTTTTGGTGTTAAGAGTTCAAAGACTCAGAAATAAGAGATATAAAAAGTAGAAGCTAAAAAGATAAACTCAAGGAGAAGAGGGAAAAAGCAAGGACTTGGTTAAAAAATTACATAAATACTGAAAAAAGTTTAGCCCAACAAAACCTAGGGGTGATGATCATATATTCATGAATGTAAAAGAGAGTCTATGTTTTAAAGACTTCAAAAGGGAGTTTTTGACATATAAAGAGTCTATGAGCAGATTAGACTGCTTTGTGAACGTTCATATCACACAATTGTGCGTTCACATACTTAATAAAAGATGACAGTGATCCAATTATAATGGGAGTTCTCCAACTGCCACTAAAAAACTTTTTAAAATCAAGCCTTAACAAAATTCTTAATATTCTCTATGGATCAATCGTAGAAATATAAATCAGTGATTAGTTAGCAGGGTTTCTTTCTTTTGTTTTTTGTTTTTGTCCACGCCACCCAGACCACAGCAGTGAAAGCCCAGAATCCTAACCACTAGGCCACCAGGGAACTCCCAGCACTTTTTGTTTTTGTCCAAGCAATGAGAGTAGCTAGTGCTCAAGTTCAATGTCTGGAAGTCACTAGAGGACACTGAGGGCCATGTCTAAGGTACCCTGGAACCAAAGCAAAGTCACAGAGAGCATAGTCCCAAGGAAGGTTTGAAGACTTTTCCTGAGTGGCATCTTTCCTACACAAAAGGGCTCTTAACTGGCTGCCTTTGTATATTTCAATCTAGAGAAATTTCAGGGCTGATTAATCACCACCAGCATTTGGCATCCTTCTTCAGCAAGAGACCTAAATTTTTACGTTTCATAAAATTTGAGAAGTAAAGGTAAATGGCAAAGGGATCCAAGGATTGAAGCGAGGCAAATGTACTTAATTTTAAAGAAGATAAGTTTGATCTTTATTCCCTGAAAAGTTCTAGGGCAGATTATAAAATGGTTTGTGAACACTTAGAAAAATAAACAATAATCATCAGGACCCAACATGGGGTAATTCGCATACTAAGCAAATATTTAATGTGCAGAGAGGGAGACCCATGGGGAAATTCCCTCCATGGAGCTTGGCATCTCTAACGGCAACATATAATCATTATTGCTTCCAGTGGAAAGCAGATCTCAATAGACTGTGGCTACCATCTATTGTCTTTAAGCAATGTACTGCTAAGTCTGCATGTCCCTTCCCAGATAAATGGGCGTATCTGCAACAAGGCAGGAGAACGTAGAAGGTGTGCAAACCTCCTGGTTAAGTCCTCTCTTTATAATTCATGACTGCTTTCTTTTGATGCTTCTCTTTAAAAATGATAGAGAAATACGTCACTCACTATCCAAAACAAGACAAAAGAAAGTTATAAGTGGATGCTGCCCTGGCTTACAATTTCTTTCCTGGAGAAAGTAATATAAGGAATCAGAATGAACACACACACATATAGTTGTCCCTGTATGGGACTTGACTGTAGGCTGCAGGCTACATACCCTTCTGAGTTACGCACTTTTAACTAAGAAAGCAATGCCATTTACAGGGCCCAGACCATCTGTACCATTGCAGAATTCCACATTCAGCAGAGCAGGAGAAGTACTAGCAACACAAGGGTAGTACTAGGCATTTTAGGGCATAAAGGGAGAGGGAAGCATTTTGACTAGACTCTCTCAAAGTCCTGAAATTTCCATTTACATCTAAAGGAATCTAAGTACAATGCTTCACCAAGAAGGGCATCATCCCCAATTTTTATAATATTTTATTATAACCCCTCTATATTATTTAGACCTGGGTTAAACATGGGAATAGAGAAGACTACTAAATCTCTGTCCTCACGGATCTTACAGTCTAGGGGACAGATCGATATTAAATAACTCCTCAAGCAGTTTTATTAATTACAGTTGTGACAATTACTATACACAGGGTGCTATGAATGTAACAGGGATACCAGTTCTAGATAAGGGAGGAAGTGGGACAGGAGCAAGCCAATGTTGGGAAAGCTATTCAGAAGAAGAAATATTTAAAATAAGACCTTAAGAAGAGCAGGAAAAATAGCCTGCAAGGAAGATAGGGGAAGAGAATCCAAGCAGAGGAAACATATGGTAAGGTACTGGGGCATGAAGGAGAATCAAGTGTTTGAGGAACAGAAACAAGAAAATAAAGTGACTTGAGCACAGAGATGAAGGGGTCAGTAGTACAAGTGAAGATGGAGAAGCTGGGTAGGAAGCAAATCATGAAGGCCCTTCAGGCCATGATAAAAGTTTACGCATTGATTCAATAGGAGCAATTATGACAGACTAAGCTCACTTTTTAAAATAGTGTTACTAGAGTGAGGCAATTAGAAAATTGTGTTTAAGTTGGAAATAGGTGAGCCTATAGATTCATAACTAAATGAACAGCCATATCCAGGGAAGACTAATATAAATCTGAAGCAGGGACCCTATTAGCATGCTAAAGATCTCTGTCCCTAATCACGGCCTACTTAACATTTTTATCAATAACTTGGACAGTGGTAAAGTTGGTATTCATACAAAATTTACAAGTGAAAACAAAGATAGGAGAAATTGTTAATCCCTGGGTGACAGATTAAATATCTGAAAAATCTTGTAAGGCTAATCTACTAAATAAAAACCTTATAAGTAGAAATTTAGTAGGTATCAATGTATAAAGTTCTGTTCACATATCTAAAAAATCAACAGTACAAGTACAGGATAAGGAAGTAGCCTAAAAGCAAATTGTGAGCAAAAACTTGGGGGCTTTAGTTGACTTTAAGTTCAATTTAGGTCAATGATATGATGTATGTAAAAGAAATAATAATGCAAGTTTAGGCTAAATAATGATCTGACAAAAAAAGAGGAGGTGGGGCTGCTTTACTCATCATTGATTAACCTGGAAAATTGTGTACAATGTGGGGTCAACAAAGAGGAATACCAAATAAACTAAACAGAACAAAGAGTTACCAGGATGGTGAGGGGTCAGAGAAATAGACGGAGAGACTGGAGTTATTTAAAGTGGAGAAGATTTAAATCACACTTGTTCAAATATTTAAAGGCAGTCATAGACTGAGAATTAATTTGCATTATTCAACTCCAGAAGACAAAATCAAGACTAACGGTAAAAGTTTAAAAGTTATTAGATTTTTAAAATTAAATTAGAGCTATCAGAAATAGAACAAGTAGTGGCTGGATGGACACTTATTGGAGATGATTTAGAGGAGATTCATGACAAAGTGAGGTTTTGGTGATGACCAAAGATGCTTCTAATGCTGAGATCCAAAGTAAATCAATCAACAACACTATTCTAAAGCAGCTATCAAAAAATGTAGTCATTATCATTTGTTTTTTACACTGCACTATGCATCTAATAATGCATACACATCTTCAGGCTTTTAAAGTTCTATGGAATATGGCAAAATACTATTCAGAGTGGTGGTGGATCACTAAGTGACAGCACTGAGAATTAGCAAGAAAAAGTAGTTAATAGTGGGTAATTTGTGCAAATTTAATTCAACAAATAATTTTTTTGAATTTTAATTCACTCATTCATTTAAAAAGTGTTTTTCATCACTCTAACAAAGATTATACTTAACAATTATTATTTAAATATTAATTTTTTGCGGGTCTATTACATGCTCAGTCCCATTGTAGATATTAAAAGATTTTTGGAGTTTTTTTTTTTTAAGTATGAGAACAATATCTCTCTTTAGTTAAAGAGATAAGTCCTACACATGAAACAGAGATATAAACAGTGTTATGTATATATAAACAAATGTTATGACATATGGTACAGACATATGATATCAAAAGAAGTTATGAGAAAGAGGTATTAGTAAACAAAATAATGCTTGAATGTCAGGATATAGAGTGTGAAGACTGTCCTGATATGTAAAGTTTTGAGCAAAAAAAAAAGGATATTTTAGGAAGATCACTCTTTGGCCACACAAAGGATTAAGATTTAGGAATAGAATTTAGTCTAAGTAGTAAATAAAGACAATGTGATAATATTTATGAAGTTTGAATAGCTATCTATATTTGGTATCTATTGCCACAATAATGCTGCATAACAAACCACCTCAAAACTCAGAGGCATAGAACAACAAGCATTTATTAAGCTCAAGAGTCTACAAATTACCTGGGTGGTTCTGCAGGTCATAGCTGGGCTAGATCACATGTCTTGGAATCAGCTGGCCGTCTAGGATGACCTTGGCTAGACAACTGGGATGAAGCGGTTCTGCTCCACTTGTTTTTTTGGTTTTTTTAAAATAATTTTTGAAGTAAAATTCACATAACATAAAATCAACCATTTTAAAGTGAGGAAATCAGTGGCATTTAGTACGTTGAAAATGTGTGACCACAACCTCTAGCCAGCTCTGACAAATTTCCTTCATTCCAAAGTAAAACCCCTCATACATTAAACAGTTTCCCCATTCTCCTCTCCCCTCAGGCCTTAGCAAATATGAATCTGCATTCTATCTCTATGGATTTATCTATTCTGGATATTTCAAATATAAATGGAATCATGCAATATGGTACCTTTTTTGTCTGGCTTTTTTCATTTAGCATAATGTTTTCAAGGTTCATCCATGTTCTAGCATTATCAGTACTTCATTCCTTTTCATGGCTGAATAACATTCCATTCTATGTATATACCACAATGTATTTCTACCTTCATCTTTTCATGGATGTTTGGTTTCCACCTTTTGGCTATTATCTACACTGCTGCTATAAATATGCATGTACAGGCACATGTTTTTGATTATTTTCAATTATTTTGGGGTATACATTTAGGAGTAGAATTGCAGGGCCACATGGTAATTCTATCTTTACCTTTTGGAGGAACCACCAAATCGCTTTCCAAAGTGGCTGCACCATTTTATGTTCCCAATATCCAAAGTTTCCAATTTCTCCATCTTCACCAACTTATTTTCCATTTTGTCTATGTGTGTGATTTTTATTTTATAGTCATCACTAATGTGTGTAAAGTGTTACTTCATTGTGGGTTTGATTTGCATTTCCCTTATGACAAAGGATGTTGATGTGCTTCTTGGCTGTTTGTATATATTCTTTGGAAAAATGTCTATTTAATTCCTTTGCCCATCTTTTTAATTGAGCTGTTTGTCTTTTTGTTGTTGAGTCTAAGAGTTCTTTATATATCTTGGATATTTAACCGTATCAGATACATGATTTGCAAATATTTTCTCCCATTCGGTAGGTGGTCTTTTCACTTTCTTGATAATGTCCTCTAATGTACAAATTTTTTTTAAATTTGAAGAACTCCAATTTACCTATTTTTTTCTTTTGTTGCTCATACTTTTGGTGTCATGTCTAAGAATCCATTGCTAAATCCAGGGTCATGAAGATTTACCTCTACGTCTTCTTGGAAAAGTTTTATGCTTCTAGCTCTTATATTTAGGTCGTTGATTCACTTTCAGTTTGTTTTTTCTTTTTTTTTCGTATATGATATTAGGTAGGGGTCCAACATCAGTCTTTTGTATGTGGATATCCAGTTGTGCCAGCACCATTTGTTAAAGAGACTATTCATTCCCCATTGCATGGTCTTGACACCCTTTTGAAAGTCAATTGGCCATAGATGTATTGGTTTATTTTTGCACTCTTAATTCTATTCCATTGGCCTATATGTCTCTGCTTGTGCCAGTACCACACTGTTTTAATTATTGTAGCTTTACTTGTGGTATGTTTTGAAATTGGGAAGTATCAGTCCCCCAAATGCAAGGAGTTAACAAAACTCAAGGTTAAAGGGCACAATTCTCCACAAGACTGCCCTCCCTCTGACCAGCTGCCTACAAATTCTGGGGTTTTCACTACCACCTTAGGGTAGTATTTTGCTAGAATGTCTTGTAAAACTCAGGATAGTGCTATATTTAGGGGACCAAGATGGTCAGGAACCCTGAGAAACACATGAGTAATTTTGGAGAGAAAATAACACAAAAATATTGAGACTTCTGGAGGGACCCTGACTAGGTGGCTTCATGCTTTGATGATGCTTTAATATGCAAGGACTATGTGGGTTTTTTGTTCGTTTGCTTGCTTGCTTTTTAACCTTGGTGGTGTCTGGCAACTTACATTGGGTCATGTAGTGGAATTTTCAGTTTTATATTTGTGCTCTTACTGAAGGGACTGTACATGGACAATAGGGAGGTTGGCCTGAAATTTTTAATAAGCAAGAACTGTGTAGAATTTTGAGCTTGATGGATTACAGCAACTGAATGCAGCTGGGATTATTTTCCGCTAACCTTGGCCTTCAGAAAATGCTAGCCCAGGGCAAGGATGGGGTTACCGTGCAGGCTGCAGCTACTGGCACTTGAACTAGGCAGTGAAAGTCACCTGATAATGGCAGGCAAGTCTGAGATTGGGATTAGATCATTTTAGGCATTGGAAGGGAGAACGACAGTTGCTGTTTTTCTGTGTTTTGCAACTAAATCTGCAGGTCAGGACTTTAAAGTTTAGTGGCAGCTGGGTTCTACGCATGCTACAGTGAGGTTCTATTATTAAATTGATAGTACCATGCCTAGATAGGAAGCATTAGGTCCCATGCCTCAAATTCTATTCTCCATTATGTTATTTTAAACTACATTCTGGGCCAAAAAGGAACTGTGGACGAGCTAACCTTAGATTTGTGTGGCTTGTCCACAAGCTTTTAAAGTAAACTCCACCAATTCAGGTTGACTCTAAGTTTATTTATCACATAAATGTTGACCATGGTTCTAATTGTCAGAAACCCAAACTATGGCTTCACCTATAGAAAAGTAGTAGATTTGTTATAAAAAGAATGCTTTGTCTTCTTCAGTTAAGTAGTGAAACAACTCAAAGAAAGGATTACAAATCTAGAAATCAGATTTGTTAAAGGAATCAAGAAGAAAATAAAGTGGTTTTAAAATATGCTTCAATCTTACAATCAGAACAAAGCAGTGTGTGCATGAAAACAAATAAGATGGCTTATTTAGCTCAAGGAGGAAAGAGATTTCCTTAGAATAAATGTAAACGTCTGATCTGAGAACACATTCGACAGATATGAAAAATAAAAACTAAGGTCGTGAAGGCCAGGTATGAGGGTACAGGAGGTACATCCAAGTCTAACTACTCTTAAAGAGGTTATTATAAAAGGGGGGTATATTTTAATTGTTACAAAATCAGAAATAAGAAATGGGGCCCCAGTGAAACCTAACAGAGTAATATAGATAAGATCTCAGAGAGCAAATCTTCTCTGGAGAGCAATTCCCCAGAGAAGGCAGAATCCTGAATATTGTGAAGAGGTGGCATTTAGGTTACAGATAAATTAATAGCAAGAGAAATCAGAGAATCTCTTATGAGGATGGAACAGTTATACAAAGAGTGCACATAAAATCTGAACAAACTGGAGAGGGGAATACCAAGAAGATTAATATAAAGTACTCCAAAAAAAAAAGTATTTGGTGAACTCCAAAAATTTATGGGCCTAAGATTAAGATTAAGAAAAGGTAAAGGCAAGATGAATTACATTACAGGAGATCCAGGCAGAACAAGAATAAATCAAGGAGTCCAGATCTAAATTAGATGTTGGACTGTGGGAAAATATATCCTGGGTAGGATTATTTAACTCAGGGAGGCGAAAATGGATAAGACTGGTTTGAACAAAGGATGCTATTGACAAACTTGGAATTTATTGACTTCATATCTCTCACTATGAGAGACCCTGCAAGGAAAAAAATAGCTAGAGAAATATGTTAGAAAAACACAAGTATGGACCAGAAAGCAAAAAGAAGATAAAAGAAAAGAAAAACCTCAACTGCTGCAAACAATGCAGTCCCAAGTCTGTTACAGGAGGGAATTTTTCTGAAAGGAACAGGAGTTCAGTAGAGGCAAATCCTGGAGGCAAATCCTAAATACTGAAGAAAAAGATGACAGAAACGTTAACTCAAGACCAGAAGCATTCAAAAACTGAGGAAAGGGGCTTCCCCGGTGGCGCAGTGGTTAAGAATCCGTCTGCCGATGCAGGGGACACGGGTTCGAGCCCTGGTCCGAGAAGATCCCACATGCCGTGGAGCAACTAAGCCCGTGCACCACAACTACTGAGCCTGCGCTCTAGAGCCCATGAGCCACAACTACTGAGCCCACGTGCTGCATCTACTGAAGCCCGCGCGCTTAGAGCCTGGCTCCGCAACAAGAGAAGCCACCACATTGAGAAGCCCGGGCACAGCAATGAAGAGGAGACCCCGCTCGCCGCAACTAGGGAAAGCCCGCACGCAGCAATGAAGACCCAATACAAACAAAAATAATAAATAAATAAAAATAAAATTAAAACAAACAAACAAACAAAAAAACCTGAGGAAAGACCATGTCTTCAAGAGGAAAAATGGCAGTAGTGTTGGCCCTCACTGGGCACCTAAGAACATGAGCCTCAGAAACATAAACAGCTCCTTCAATTCAGAGATCCACTGAAAGTTATTCTCCAGTTGGAACTGATGTGGAGTTGAGGGGGAAGCTGTGTCCATCAAGCAGGTTTCTTAGGCCAGAGGTCAGTACAGCAGTCACTGGGACCCAGGATTGAAATTAATGCTCCCAAGGCAAGGTGGACACTATGCCACTAGATAGGGCCCGTGCTTGCTTCAGCACGGGGTCCGGAAACACAGGACTCAGAGGGAAAGAAACATTAAGATGTTTGGAATATTTTACAAAGGCAAATAACGGTAGAGTTATTTTCATAAGTCAAACAAGTCTTTATGACTGGGGCTACCACCAATGTAAATTTCTAAATGTTGCAAGAGTGCAACACTCTCAGTACCCTCTGAGAATAATAATAACAGCAATAATGATGATAATGTTATATAACATTTACCAGATGTCCGGCACTTGTTCTAAGGACTTTACGCAGACTTCACTTAATCTTTACAAAAATCTATTAATGTAAGTATTATAATCCCTATTTTACAGATTAGGAAACTCACTCTCAGAGAAACGAATAACCTGTCCAAGGTCATACAATAAGTGGCATAACTGGAATTTGAGTTCTGGCTCCAAAATCAAAGCACTTAACCAACCTTTATGAAGCCTCTTTGAGAGAGGAGACAGTGTATATTGGTCAATTTTTCCTGTAAGATATTATAAATACATAATGCTATAATTAATGCCTTGATGGGAGATTGCTTCCCACTGAGTTATGTCACAGGTCATAGACTCTGCTCAACGGTATAAATTGTCTGGCATCTTGGAAAGTCTGACATGAAGAATGCTTTCTCTTCTTTGCCTTCCTTCACTTAGTCTCTGCTATGGTCTTTGGCAACAAGCACATGGGTCTGGATCATGCCAAACAGGAAACAACATTTTGCTTGGAATGGCCACATGAGAAACTGGGGATTGGATTCTATTCTGAATGTGCTGGGTATGGGACTGATGTGATCATCTTTTGGTTCAGTCGGAAGTAGGAAACATGAGAAAGTTGGTGTAGACCCAATTCAACTTCTGAAGCCCTGAGAGATGACACCCACTGCAGGAGCCCAGACAGTAGCTGTTATAGGAATTCCAGCTCAGACCAGGCATCCAGAAGCCATCTGGCTGATACTGGAAAGAATAAAATAGGAAGGACTTCAATTTCTTTGAGTTTTAATTTGAGAAGTTTGAACTTTTATTGGATTTTAACTCACAAAGGTAAGATTATTTGATTATGAAATTTACTTTGTGGACTTAAAACTTTTGGATTTTAACTTCTTTGAAATTTTATCCTTCAAATTTGATTTCCTTACAAAAAATTGATAATGGGCAAGAGAACATGCAAATTCAGGGTATGTTATTAGAATTTTGCAATTGAAATATGTTAATCGTGTCAGTTGATCTCATTGTAGAATCTCTGAAGAACTTGTTTAAGAATATATAGCTATTTTGGACAGCTAATTTGAGGTAGGAAATGGAATAGAAAATGAATGTTTAGTGTTCCATAGCATGGCTTTGGATCCAATTTAATTAATGTACTATTCTAACTCATTTCAGAATCTTCTAGGGTAAATTTCATACTACTCACCATGATCTAGAAGGTTCCACAAAGGAGCGGGGTTTGGTTATTGGAACAGCAGCATCATAAAAGTCCTAAGAGACTGAGTATCTCCTTCCACAAGAGGGAGAGTGCCTCCCCTGGTTCACCATAATGTAATAATTAAGCTAAAGAAGTTAAGATAACAAAAAGTTGGGGAATGTTTGGGGGAATAAGAGTGTTGTTATTAAACAACTTCATCAAACTCTGATACTATCTACATGTGTTCTGCCACTACTATGTGCTTCTGTAACACCGGGTAGCTCATATATGATTAGTAAACAGGGGAATGATGTCAGTAAGATATAGAAGTTTGGTTGGTGAATATGTGCTTTTTCCTAGGCAAATGAGGCCAACAGAGTAGGAGTAGAATTCTATTCTTTAGCAGGGAAGATAAAAGACGTTAGCTTGACTGTTGCACCGGGGCTCCCTCCCCAGAAAGGTGCACCCTATGCCTTGCATTACTCTTTGTGGGAGTTTTGCTTCCTCCTGTGCCTTCTTTAAAGAAGCCCCAAACCTGGCTCAAACCTCTAGTTGACTTTCGTCTGCATTATCTCACATTCTATTGTTTTTGTGCAGCTTTAATATCTTCTGAAGCAGCACTCTGAGATGCCTACCTAGGCTATTTATATTATCTCCTAAGTTAATAATTATTATTTTAGTTAGCATTCTCATTTTAAAAGTGCATAGACTTTGGTCTTCCTCAAACCCATTTTTCTCACAGCACCATTATTTTTGAGGGTGTAATTTTGCAGAATGCATTTTTCACACTTATTTTATGCTCTAGCAGAAATGCTGTACCAGCATGTTGACCATATATAGGAATACGGCACCTTTACACAGTGGGTAGTTCTCTTATACTCTCAAAAGAATTGGTCAACATAGGAGCCACAACTAAAGAACTTTTCCACATGTAACAATATAAATTTCTTTGTTAAAATCTTCTATGGTTTAGAAATTTAAAAACACAAGTGATTTGCAAATCCTACGTGTTTTTAAAGGTTTTACTAGACTTGATAGAGTAAAAAAAGTGGTTTAATGTCATGTCAAAGGTACTCATTTCTCACAGCACAGGAGGAACAATTGAAAGTATATCTAATCCCCAAAATAGAAGAAACAGATAGGAGAAAATCTTTAATTTTGTACATCTGTTACTTTTAGTTCTTGGTACAATTACGCTTCTAATTTGTGCTTAAAAATAATAGATAATTGCTATGATATTAATACTAAACATTATTAAATGACTTTTTCTGATCTGATAGAGAGCAAGTAATCAAAAAAAAGTCATATATCAAATCAGAATGTTAGCATTTATTTAAAGTAAAAGATAACTTTCATATAATACTTGACCTTTCCCAAGTTAAAGTTCAGAAGACTATCAGACATAAAAGTTTAGGGATCTCAATCATTTGATGCACAAAATTATACTAACAAACAAAGAAAAAAGAAATCCAGAAACCTAATGTTAAGTGACTAGGGTGCTGCACACTGGAAGTTCCTCCAACAGGATTAGCTTCTTTAAGTATTTTAAGTCCAGTGAGCTTGTTATGCTTCCCCATGTTAGTAGTTGCATAGGCTAATTTCAGCTGGCATAAGCTTCTATAAGTATGCAAAAACACACGGCAAGGCATGCATTAAAATGTGATAATAGCACACTTCTGGGAAACGTGAAGCATGAGGCATGAATCTGAATGCCTCTAGCATCCATGAAGTCTCACACCTCAGAGTCAGAACCTTTCTGTTTTGATAAGTAATTCTGTTATACCACATTTGGGAAGGGAAAAAAAATCAACTTTCTAAATTTAATCTTTCATCTTAACCAGGGTTCCTTAGAGTTTCAACTCTAGCAATTTAGTCAAATATAATTTTTTAATTCCAGGTGAGACGGAAATCATTCAAAGCTAGACAGGGTCTTAAGAAAATGCATTATTTATTTATTTTATTAATGCAAGTTTAAGAGCGATTATATAATATTGTTTATCATAAAGAAAATTTAAGCCTATGCGATGGGGGAGGGGACAAAAATGTAAGAAGGAAGAAATCAACTTAATAATGTTACTCTCCCCACTCCCCCAAAAAAGACCATAAGGAAGGATTCTCTGTGTTACTTATGTCTTAGAGGTAAATAACTAATGCTTCTAGATAATGGGTAAGTGTCTACACGTGCTTTAAAATCTTCAGATGAAAACTCCTAATAAAATGAAAAATAATGCTCATATCTAATACAAACATTAAAAATAAAGAAAAATAGATTTGGTTTCTAAATACACACACACATATATAATACTTAGTAAAAAAAATTTTAAGAGTTATAAACAGCAAGTATCAAAATATCACAGTGGTCACTCAATAGTATTAATTAAGGATGATAAAGCCAGGAAAGTTTGCTTTTATACAATACAAGCAAGAATATTGGAAACAAATGGGAGTATCCAGTAGAGCTATATCCCAAAATCACTTACAGTTGTCTGGATCTAGCCTTGCAGTTAAGTATGCTACTTAAGGTTTTGGCCCTCTTCAGGTATATGAAGTTAAGGTTTAAATGAAGTGATAGGACCATACAGTAGCATATTTAATAGTGTTAATTGTGGCACTATTAAAGTAATATTAATTACTACTAAAGAAATAAAAAGTAAATTTTTTAAATAGTAAAAAGTAAAGTAATAGTAGTAATTACTACTGACAGTAATTTAATGATGTGAAATCATGTATTTTTGCTTTCAAAGACTGGCAAGTCAGCGCCTTAAGAAATAAAGAGGGAGGTCTCATATTTTGACAAAGACATACAATAAAATTGTTTTAAAGCACATTTCATGACTTTTGAAAAACCTCTAGAAGTTAACCAAAACATTAAAAAAACTCTGAGCATACAGTAGCACAATTTCTTGTCTTTCTCTTTTGAAAGCTGTATACCATAGAAATTGTTAAATATGAAAATATATCAATTACTTTTGTTTATTAAGTTATGGCTTGCTAAGGTTAAAATACCCATCAATTTTTTTAAAAATCTAAGCTTGTGCTGTGCTTAGATGACTGTTCGTGACCCCCCCCAAAATTCATATGTTGAAATCTAATCCCTAAAGGGATAGTATTTGGAAGGGATTAGGTCAAGAGGGTGGAGCCCTCATGAATGGAATTAGTGTCCTTATATAAAAGACCTCAGAGAGTGCCCTTGTTCCTTCCACTATCTAAGGACACAGTGAGAAGACAAGCATCTATCAATCAGAAAAGGGCCCCCAACAGACAAAGAAACTACCAGTGCCTTGATCTTGTACTTCTCAGCCTCCATAACTGTGAGAAATAAATGCTTAATGTTTAAGCCACTTGGTCTATGGTATTTTTGTTATAGTAGCCCAAATGGACTAAAACATGATGAAATAAAAGATTCCCCAAACCTTAATACTCTTTCATGATTTCCCTTCATATAAGAATGACATGTTATAATTAAACTGGTTTTTATATCTTTTCCTTTTAAATGTATAAAGGAAAAACAAAATTATGTAAATGCCTTTTGAAATAGTATCACATAGCTTACAAAATCTTTGCCACTTACCTTTTGAAATATCTTTAATTTTCCTGCCATACAAATCATAAAGATATCTGGCTGGTGAATTCAGGTTCATTCTCATTGTGCAAATATCTAAAACCTATACAGAAAAAAAAAAAACCTTATAAATAATTTATCACAGTGAGCTCTAACGAAATTGAATACACATTTAAAGTCCTTTCTCTACTATATGGGTATTTAAAATTATATTATAAAATAAAATTTGATAATTTATCAAATGTTTCTAATATATGAAATGGAAAAAGGCAGTTAAAATGGTTAGATTCCAATTGTACTTTGAGCACACACACAAATATTAATAAAAAGGGAAAGGAGATGTAAGGAATATTAAAAAGTAGTTATACATTATTTAATAAATGGTAGAACTCTGGGAGATTTTTATATTATTCCTGCTATTTTCTATATTTTTCATTTATTTTACAATGGGGAGGATATTATGTTTTAGATGAGGTTTTGAGGTAATTTCCTTAGCTTTTAAAGTCTTTCCAAGTATCTGAAAATAAATTATAAATATAGTGTGATCACAGTTCACCTTGATAACTTATGTGCTTTGGGTACTAAAAAATGGAATTAATAAACCACATTTCAAGGTTTTCCATGAGCCTGAGTTTGAAGAACTTCACGTTTAATGGTTTCTAATATGCTAAAGCCCTTCTCTTAATATTTTAATTTCTCAACCTGTTCTTTTTTTAAATTAATTTTATTGGAGTATAGTTGCTTTACAACGTTGTATTGGTTTCTTGCTATACAGCAAAGTGAATCATTCATACATACATGCATATTCACTCTTTTTTGGATTTTCTTCCCATTTAGGTCACCACAGAGCACTGAGCAGAGTTCCCTGTGCTATACAGTAGGTTCTCATTAGTTACCTATTTTATACACAGTAGTATATATATGTCAGTCCCAATCTCCTAATTCATCCCACTCCTCCCTTCCCCGCTTGGGAACCATAAGTTTGTTCTCTACATCTGTTCTCTACATTCTGCTTTGCAAATAAGTTCATCTCTACCATTTTTCTAGATTCCACATATAAGAGATATTATATATTTGTTTTTCTCTTTCTGACTTCATTCTGTATGACAGTCTCTAGGTCCATCTCTGCAAATGGCACTCTTTCATTCTCAACCTGTTCTTGATATAGCCCTTATAAAGGTGTAACAATCATCTTTCCAACATCAGGGAAGACTTAAACATGCATCAGTTGGAGAGAAAGTTCTACTCACAAGATGAGAAAAATTAAAGTAACAGAGGGGAGTTGGGAAGTATCAGGAACCTGAGGGCAGGCTTTTATCAGGTTTTTGGAAGTGACTCCCAAAACATGAAACTTGCCACATTCATTTAAAAGTCCATAATATATTCCAAATCCAAACTGAAAGTACTTTGTCTTCCATTCTTACTGTTCATAGCTGTAATATATTGCTTTTACATAACCAAGAACTGCTGAAGGACAATGTTCAATGATTATATAGTTTAAAATTTTTTCTGATTACTGATATCACCCTGCCTCCATTTCTGCCCACTTTTATCCCTATTTTAAAACTGGAGCCTGTAATCCTAGCCCTAGCCCAATCAACCCATTTTCTTTGTGACAACAGACATATTTAAACAGCTTAATGTATATGTAGAGGCAAAATTGTACTTGCCTTTCAGTCTGGAGAACAACTTTCAAACGCTGTGACTCAGTTGGTTTATCATCCTAATTGCTGTATCAAGGGATGTGTTGCATTTAAAAGGCAAATATTTAACTGATTAATTTAATCTGACAAATTGACCTTTACTGGATTATATCAGAGGTTCTCAGCCTTTATTCTACCCTTGAACATGACCAATAATTTTCCCACATGCCACATACTCCCAAGGGCATTTACAGGATTGTGTGTGTTTCTTGTACTCTAGCTGCAATCCAGAGCTTTGGGCAATGTTCAGAAAGTATGTATTGCTGCTGTTTTTCTCAAAACCAAGAAGACTATTCGTGATTAAAGATAAAGTTATAGGAATAATCTTGAACCCTCTAATTTAGGAGGGAAATATTCACAGTAGCTTTAACTAGCTTTACCTAGTTAAAAAGCAAGGTACTTGCAATGTACTTCATAAGTGACTGCAAGCATTGTCATGTGGAGCAAATCCACTGACCTCCAATCTGCCTACTTGAAGTGTGTCAGTGCAGAAGGACCAATGTCACGTGTCCTCATAAGTCAGACACAGTGCTCCCTAACTTAGAATGGCCCTCTGATATCACTGTCCCTACCTCTCTCCAGCCAACTTGCCCATGGCTGGGACTGGTCCTTGCTACCCAAACAAATAAGGTAATTAATAACTCTGGCAACTCTCTAAACCTTACTCTTCCTGCCTTCCCTCCTAACTTCTTGGGTTAATTTCTTTAATGACTACTACACACAAGTTAACCTAGGTCTCCCATCTAATGGACTCAAACTTTTATTAAAGATGCTCAGAAAACAATATTCGAAATACAAGAGAGGAGGTATCAGGAGAAGAAACTGCAGTTTGGTCTGTGACTTGAGACAGAAAGGATAGTGGAACATACAGACTGACACTGGCAGGGGAGCTACACATTTTTAGTAATTAACACAGTCTCTGACTAGAAAAATTCTTCTGTTCATCACTTTCTTCCATGTGACTCTGTGCCCAAAGATTATCTTTTACCATCACCAATGACAAAAATACTCAAAGGAGTTAACTCAGTATGCATTCTTCCTTAGCCAGTCACCTCTGAATACTACTAAGAATCTACAGTTGGTCCCATAGACCCTAAAGAGATGCAACCCCCTCCTCAGGATCCCCACATTCTTCATCTTTCCATTTTTTACGTTTAGCTCTCAATTTCTTAAGATTACAAATCTATTATTTAAAAGTGCAACAAATCCCTTTAGTACAAATTATATCCCCTAGTTACTAGTGAAGCTTCAAATACCTAAATATCCTCCAAAGTTATAATTTACCAATTAAACTAAGTAAAATACGAGCTATTTAAAGATAGTCCCATCTACTTCAACTAAAATTTCTATGATTTTTAAAATTATCTCAAATATTGCTGCCTTTGAGTCTTAAAAGAATTAGCCAAGTAAAATCACACGGCTTTTCAACTCAAAGATTCTTCTTTTCATTGCTAAAACATCAGTAAAAATGTTTGTGCAAGCCAAGTTTTAAGAGTTAAATGAGTTTAAAAACTGGCATTAGAAAATCAGATGTATTAGAAATTAATAATGCATCAACAACACTGTCATTCTCTCCTACTTTCAGGATGAAAGATCCTTGCAGTGTTTAAGCAATGCCAACCTTCAGTAATCATTTTCTCACAGTAAATTATCAGTGGTATGAATTAGTATCAATATAAATTTCTGTCAAAAGCCCTGAAATGAAGCCTCTACTTGTAAGGTCATTCTTAAAATTCACAATTGAAAAATATTCAACAGTGCCAACTTGCTGTAATATTAAGGTTAAATAAAATACCATTTCCAGGGCTTCCCTGGTGGCGCAGTGGTTGAGAATCTGCCTGCCAATGCAGGGGACACGGGTTCGAGCCCTGGTCTGGGAAGATCCCACATGCCGCGGAGCAGCTAGGCCCGTGAGCCACAACTACTGAGGCTGCGCGTCTGGAGCCTGTGCTCCGCAACAAGAGAGGCCGCAATAGTGAGAGGCCCGTGCACCGCGATGAAGAGTGGCCCCCGCTTGCCACAACTAGAGAAAGCCCTCGCACAGAAACGAAGACCCAACACAGCCAAAAATAATAAATTAATTAAAAAAAAAATACCATTTCCACTAATCTGTACCCGTTAAGCTTGTTAAAATATTTCTTTGTTGTTGTTGTTGTTAATTTCTTATAGCTTAGGTTGTAGAGAACACTTCTGATACTGAAATCTAAAAACCATCATGCTATAAAACCAGACTCCTCTTGACGAGCACCTGGGAAGAGATTTTCCGCAAACTCTTTTTAGCTGAGTTCATTTGCTTATAGTTTTGGGAGTCACCTCCACGTCCAGACACATCTGGTGCAGTTTGCAGCTTCCAGAATGGCCACCATAGAGGTGGCGTGGTTCCACAGCCTACAGCCTCTGAGTTTGGTTTGGCACTACCCAAACGTCCAGGTGAGAGAGTATGCTTAGCGCAACATAACCCCAGGCCGAGTGAGCTGAGTCTACAAGCCATCAGATCAAACAACGTCATCTTCCTCAAACACAGAGAACCTTGATATCTTTTAACTTATTTTTATGAGTCAAGCCCAAAAATGTAAGCCCAGATTTAGACCTCCCTACACAATCTCTTCAAAGGATCCTCTAAAGCAGGGGTCAGCAAACTACACACACCATGGGCCAAATTCTGGCCACAGCCTGTTTCTGTATGGCTTGTGGGCTAAGAATGGTTTGTATGTTTTTAATTGTTAAAAAAATGATCAAAAGAAGAAGAATATTTTGTCACACTTTTACAGTATACGAAATTCATATTTCAATGCCCATAAATAAAGTTTTCTTGGAAAACAGTCACACTGTTCATTTATACATTTTCTATGGCTGCTTTTATGCTATGCAACAGAGTTGAGTGGTTGCAACAGAGACTTTATGGTCTGTAAGATGAAGAATATTTACTGTCTGCCCCTTTACAGAAAAAGTATTCCTACTCTCGGTCTACCGCATCATCATTCACTTAAGGTTCTATATTTTCTTGTTCTTTATATATTATCCTCAACTTCTTCATCCATTTCTAAAACCTTTGCATTGTGCACTCTGAAAACGGTACCCCCCCACCCCCCGGATCAACAAAATCGACTAGACCCTTAACCTCTTCTAAAAGAAAATGAGCTTTCCCCTGAGTTCACTCATTTCCTCAGAGCCCTCTCAAGTGCTGGGAATTTAGTCTCTCATATCACACAATCTCAAATTTGGGAAGCGGTGTTACTTACAATGTTATTTCAAGATAATTTCTCCCCAACCCTCTTATTGAACAAACAAAACAAACAAACCCTGTCCCCCTGAGCATCCTGACCTTCAAGTGCACCATCTCTCCTCAGTCTACTCATTCTTCCTCATTCATGGATAACCTTTGCCACAAGTCCTAACCCTGGGTGACCCTTACTGTTTACTCTCTGTGTGCACACCAAGAAGTCTGGTGCTCCTGGAGAAAGTCACACAAATGAACACATCCTTATCACTATTACTCATAGTCACCAACCTCCATGGTCCCTCAATACTGCCCAGTCAGTTCTATTTCATATCTTTGGTCAAATCTCTCCTTTCCTTGCCACAATAAATATTTCAAACTATCTCTGCTGTGTTTTTCTCCACCCAGCCTCCCTTCCCCTACTTCCCTTCTTGTTGTCAGCAGATGGAATGACCTCCTACATGAGAAAACTGAAGCTTCATCTTCCTGCTACCAAAGCTACAAGCCTACCTACTTCTACACCCATCCTCTTCTTTACCCTCTAGTTGTATTACAGGAGTCCCTGCTCCTATCTAAGGCCAATACTACACCTATGCTTTCAGTTATGTTTGCTGTCAGGTTTTAAGGCATGATATTTACCCATCATTTCTTGTATATTTAACTACTCCTTCCCAACTAGATTTTTCCCACTGACACTTAAACATGATCAAGTCTTTCCTATCTTAAAAATTAAATCCTCCCATACTCACATCTCCCTCTAACTATTCTGATGCACAGCTAAATATCTTTATAATTTCTCTGTTTCCATTTCCCTTCTTCCCACTCATTCTCAGGCCACTCCAGTCTGGCTTTCGGTATCATTTGACTGAAATAACTCTCACAAAGATTACCAATGACTACCACATTGACAAATCCAAAGGACATTATCTCAATGCTCATTAATTTTGATCTTTGAATAGCATTTGAGCACTTCCTCTTTCTTTAAACCTCTTTTTTTCCTGATTCTGAAATAAGATAATTGACTAATTTTTCTCCTGCTTTTTGTTTTGTCTTCAGAGGCTCATCCTCCTCTATTTATTCACTAGAGTTCTTGAAGATGGTCCTAGCCCTCCTCCTGCCTCACTCTAAATTCTCTCTTAAGGCATTCTAATCAATGCCCCAATGTTTCATTTTCCATCTACATACTGACAACTTCCAAACTGGTATGTCTATCCCTGGAATCCTCTGAGCCTCAGACCAAATAATACCTATTCAGTATCTCCACTTAAACAGATCAAAGATCCCTCAAAATCAACATGTCCAAGACTGAATCCCAGCTCTTCCCCTTCAAGCCTAGTCTTCTTCCAGCATTCTTTGCCTTAGGAAAACATACCTCCTCTATCTAGATATGCAAACCAGAAACTGCAAAGTCATCCCTGATACCCTTAACATCTCACAGCCCCTTACCCCATATATCCAAGCTATTATCAGGGCCTGTCGGTTTTATCTTCTAAAAATCTTAGAAGTCCACCCACTTTATCCATTTCCACTCCCTAGGTCCAGGCTATTATCATCTGTCACTAGGACTCCGGCAATACTTAGCTAATAGTCTCCCTGCATCTACCTGGCCCACCCAATCTGTTTTCCACTGAGGGCCAAAGTAAACTATTCAAAAACACGAATCTGGTACCCTCTCTTCCACTCCTAACTAAAAGCCCCTATATGACTTCTCACTGCTCTTTGGAGGAAAAAAGGCAAAAATCTGTAACCTTTCCTACAAGGCTACTCTCTCCCTCATATACTGACCTTTCAATTTGGGATTCATCCTGTTCACTCTGTCATAGAATCCTTTCATATGCTGTGCTCTCTGCTTAAAAGGGTTACCATCTTCAGTATCCTCCTTGTGTACCCAAATAAATCCTGTTTATCTCTTCTCAGACCTCCTCATGTCACCTACTCCATATTCAATAATTTGACCATTTTACAAAAGCCCTTTCCCACCACTAGACTTAAAGCTCCTTGAGAACAGGACCATGGCTGGTTTTTCACATCCTTATATCTAGGTGCTTGGCAGAAGTTAATAGTCATAAAAATACCACGAATTAATGAATGAGTGAAAGTTAATATATGTCTAATTTAAATTCATTTCATCATAAATTTTATATTGTTATTAAGAGTTTGATATAAGTAGCCAATAAAATTTCTGACAGATGTTATAAAATTATGCTATAACTAAAGTGTGTGTAATTCCAGAAAAAATATTTCAAATAAAACTAATTCTTTTTAGTACTAGAGCACTGACCCTGTGAAACGGAGCAGGACCCTATTGTCCTTCCCCGCCACCCCCATTCAACCATGTCTTCTGCCTGCCTTTTGCCTGTGAAAAAAACTGTAGCCAAAAAATAAGTTTAATCAGAAAAGTGAGAAAATGCAGAAACAAAAGAAAACAGTCCAACAAGACTAAATAATAATAGTTTAGTCATTAAACAGAGCCAAGGACCTTTAGTTCCTTCTCAAGGGCTCTAGATAATATCCTGAGCCATACGCTGTGAGCTATCTTGTAGATATTGAAACCTCCCATCAGGTGGAAGAAGTTAACGACCAGACTGTAGCCATGACATAAGCTGCCACAATTCCGGGAATAGCCCTCAAGGAAATGGGAACAAACTGACCCTGGAACTGAAGATTGTACTTAAAACAATGAAGATGACGCTGGTCAGACCACCGCATGAGCAATTTCAAGATGACGGTCAGGAGCTGAATGTGCTGTTTCTGCATGTAGCCCCCTCCCTCCTTCTATAAAATTTCTTGCCTACTGGTTGTCAGTGGGGTGGGGGGGGGGGGGAGGGCGGGGAGTCAGCCTTTGGACAGTAGTCCACCCTCTCCCCCACCCTCGGTTGCCAGCATCCAAAATAAAGCAAACTTTCCTTTCCACCAACCTTTCGTCCTTATCGGCTTTTGAGCGGCAAGCAGCCAGATGCAACTTTCGGTTACACCTGTACTCTGCTTAGGAAATAAATTAAGAAAACCTCTTCACATTGGAAGCAATACTCTCAGTTGCCTACCCAGTATCCATTCTCTTCCTCATCCTTGCTGTACTGATTTTGATTAAGGGTTTACGCTTTCTCCTTTTGGCTCAAGGAAGGCTACAATTATCTTGATTGGTATAACTCAGTTATGGTGATCCCATGCCCCTTGTCAGTGAATGATTTGGGGATGGACACAATCTAGTTCTGGACAATGTGACACTAGAAGGGACTTCTGGGAAAGGCTTCTTCAGTCATAGGGAAGAGATGGTCCTTTTCTACCTCTAGACAAATTTGTACCAGGCTGTGCAGCAGCCATCCTGTTACCAACATATGAAACAGCACAAAATCCAGAAAATTATAGAGAACATAACTGGACTCCTATCCTACTATGCTTGAAGCTGCCCTACCTCTGGATTTCTTCCTTCTTTTTTGCTTAAATCTGTTTGAAACAGTATTCTCTATTATTTGCAGCTAAAGTCATCCTAACCAATGAGAAAAATTGTTTCAGCTAACTCAGTATTATTAGTATGGCAAGTAGATTACAACAGTATTCACTATATAAACCTAAGAAGCAAACTATTTATTTTATTTTTTAATTTAATTTTATTTATTTTTTTATACAGTAGGTTCTTATTAGTCATCAATTTTATACACATCAATGTATACATGTCAATCCCAATCTCCCAATTCATCACACCACCATCCCCACCCCCCCATGACTTTCCCCCCATGGTGTCCATACTATTGTTCTCTACATCTATGTCTCAACTTCTGCCCTGCAAACTGGTTCATCTGTACCATTTTCCTAGGTTCCACATACATGCATTAATATACGATATTTGTTTTTCTCTTTCTGACTTACTTCACTCTGTATGACAGTCTCTAGATCCATCCACATCTCTACAAATGACCCAATTTTCTTCCTTTTTATGGATGAGTAATATTCCATTGTATATATGTACCACATCTTCTTTATCCATTCATCTGTCGATGGGCATTTAGGTTGGTTCCATGACCTGGCTATTGTAAATAGTGCTGCAATGAATATTGGGGTGCATGTCTTTTTGAATTATGGTTTTCTCTGGGTATATGCCCAGTAGTGGGATTGCTGTGTCATATGGTAATTCTCTTTTTAGTTTTTTAAGGAACCTCCATACTGTTCTCCATAGTGGCTGTATCAATTTACATTCCCACCAACAGTGCAAGAGGGTTCCCTTTTCTCCACACCCTCTCCAGCATTTGCTGTCTGTAGATTTTCTGATGATGCCCATTCTAACTGGTGTGAGGTGATACCTCATTGTAGTTTTGATTTGCATTTCTCTAATAATTAGTGATGTTGAGCAGCTTTTCATGTGCTTCTTGGCCATCTGTATGTCTTCTTTGGAGAAATGTCTATTTAGGTCTTCTGCCCATTTTTTGATTGGGTTGTTTGTTTTTTTAATATTGAGCTGCATGAGCCGTTTATATATTTTGGAGATTAATCCTTTGTCTATGGATTCGTTTGCAAATATTTTCTCTCAATCTGAGAGTTGTCTTTTCGTTTTGTTTATGGTTTCCTTTGCTATGCAAAAGCTTTTAAGTTTCATTAGGTCCCATTTGTTTATTTTTGTTTTTATTTCCATTACTCTAGGAGGTGGATCAAAAAAGACCTTACTGTGATTTATGTCAAAGAATGTTCTTCCTATGTTTTCCTCTAAGAGTTTTATAGTGTCTGGTCTTACATTTAGGTCTCTTATCCATTCTGAGTTTATTTTTGTGTATGGTGTTAGGGAGTGTTCTAATTTCATTATTTTACATGTAGCTGTCCAGTTTTCCCAGCACCACTTATTGAAGAGACTGTCTTTTCTCCATTGTACATCCTTGCCTCCTTTGTCATAGATTAGTTGACCATAGGTGCGTGGGTTTATCTCTGGGCTTTCTATCTTGTTCCACTGATCTATGTTTCTGTTTTTGTGCCAGTACCATATTGTCTTGATTACTGTAGCTTTGTAGTATAGTCTGAAGTCAGGGAGTCTGATTCCTCCAGCTCCATTTTTTTCCCTCAAGACTGCTTTGGCTACTCGGGGTCTTTTGTGTCTCCATACAAATTTTAAGATAATTTGTTCTAGTTCTGTTAAAAATGCCATTGGTAATTTGATAGGGATTGCATTGAATCTGTAGATTGCTTTGGGTAATATAGTCATTTTCACAATATTGATTCTTCCAATCCAAGAACATGCTATATCTCTCCATCTGTTGGTATCATCTTTAATTTCTTTCATCAGTATCTTACAGTTTTCTGCATACAGGTCTTTTGTCTCCCTAGGTAGGTTTATTCCTAGATATTTTATTCTTTTTGTTGCAATGGTAAATGGGAGTGTGTCCTTAATTTCTCTTTCAGATTTTTCATCATTAGTATATAGGAATGCAAGAGATTTCTGTGCATTAATTTTGTATCCTGCAACTTTACCAAATTCATTGATTAGCTCTAGTAGTTTCCTGGTGGCATCTTTAGGATTCTCTATGTATAGTATCATATCATCTGCAAACAATGACAGTTTTACTTCTTCTTTTCCAATTTGTGTTCCTTTTATTTTTTTTCTTCTCTGATTGCCGTGGCTAGGACTTCCAAAACTATGTTGAATAATAGTGGTGAGAGTGGACATCTTTGTCTTGTTCCTGATCTTAGAGGAAATGCTTTCAGTTTTTCACCATTGAGAATGATGTTTGCTGTGGGTTTGTCGTATATGGCCTTTATTATGTTGAGGTAGGTTCCCTCTATGCCCACTTTCTGGAAAGTTTTTATCGTAAATTGTTGTTGAATTTTGTCAAAAGCTATTTCTGCATCTATTGAGATGATCATATGGTTTTTATTCTTCAATTTGTTAATATGGTGTATCACATTGATTGATTTGTGTATATTGAAGAAACCTTGCATCCCTGGGATAAATCCCACTTGATCATGGTGTATGATCCTTTTAATGTGTTGTTGGATTCTGTTTGCTAGTATTCTGTTGAGGATTTTTGCATCTATATTCATCAGTGATATTGGTCTCTAATTTTCCTTTTTTGTAGTATCTGTCTGGTTTTGGTATCAGGGTGATGGTGGCCTCATAGAATGAGTTTGGGAGTGTTCCTTCCTCTGCAATTTTTTGGAAGAGTTTGAGAAGGATGGGTGTTAGCTCTTCTCTAAATGTTTGATAGAATTCACCTGTGAAGCCATCTGGTCCTGGACTTTTGTTTGTTGGAAGATTTTTAATCACCGTTTCAATTTCATTACTTGTGATTGGTCTGTTCATATGTTTTATTTCTTCCTGCTTCAGTCTTGGAAGGTTATACCTTTCTAAGAATTTGTCCATTTCTTCCAGGTTGTCCATTTTATTGGCATAGAGTTGCTTGTAGTAGTCTCCTAGGATGCTTTGTATTTCTGCGGTGTCTGTTGTAACTTCTGCTTTTTCATTTCTAATTTTATTGATTTGAGTCCTCTCCCTCTTTTTCTTGATGAGTCTGGCTAAATGTTTATCAGTTTTGTTTATCTTCTCAAAGAACCAGCTTTTAGTTTTATTGATCTTTGCTATTGTTTTCTTTGTTTCTATTTCATTTATTTCTGCTCTGATCTTTATGATTTCTTTCCTTCTGCTAACTTTGGGTTTTGTTTGTTCTTCTTTCTCTAGTTCCTTTAGGTGTAAGGTTAGATTGTTTATTTGAGATTTTTCTTGTTTTTTGAGGTAGGCTCGTATAGCTATAAACTTCCCTCTTAGAACTGCTTTTGCTGGATCCCATAGGTTTTGGATCATCGTGTTTTCATTGTCATTTGTCTCTAGGTATATTTTGATTTCCTCTTTGATTTCTTCAGTGATCTCTTGTTTATTTAGTAATGTATTGTTTAGCCTCCATGTGTTTGTGTTTTTTACGTTTTTTTCCGTGTAATTCATTTCTAATCTCATAGCGTTGTGCTCAGAATAGATGCTTGATATGATTTCAATTTTCTTAAATTTACTGAGGCTTGATTTGTGACCCAAGATGTGGTCTATCCTGGAGAATGTTCCGTGCACACTTGAGAAGAAAGTGTAATCTGCTGTTTTTGGATGGACTGTCCAATAAATATCAATTAAATGTATCTGGTCTATTGTGTCACTTAAAGCTTCTGTTTCCTTATTACTTTTCATTTTGGATGATCTGTCCATTGGTGTAAGTGAGGTGTTAAAATCCCCCACTATTATTGTGTTACTGTCGATTTCCTCTTTTATAGCTGTTAGCAGTTGTCTTATGTATTGAGGTGCTCCTATAATGGGTGCATATATATTTATAATTGTTATGTCTTCTTCTTGGATTGATCCCTTGATCATTATGTAGTGTCCTTCCTTGTCTCTTGTAACATTCTGTATTTTAAAGTCTATTTTATCTGATATGAGTATTGCTACTCCAGCTTTCTTTTGATTTCCATTTGCATGGAATATCTTTTTCCATTCCCTCACTTTCAGTCTGTGTGTGTCCCTAGTTCTGAAGTGGGTCTCTTGTAGACAGCATATATATGGGTCTTGTTTTTGTATCCATTCAGAAAGCCTGTGTCTTTTGGTTGGAGCATTTAATCCATTCACGTTTAAGGTAATTATCGATATGTATGTTCCTATCACCATTTTCTTAACTGTTTTGGGTTTGTTTTTGTAGGTCCTTTCTTCTCTTGTGTTTCCCACTTAGAGAAGTTCCTTTAGCATTTGTTGTAGAGCTGGTTTGGTGGTGCTGAATTCTCTTAGCTTTTGCTTGTCTGTAAAGCTTTTCATTTCTCCATTGAATCTGAATGAGATCCTTGCCGGGTAGAGTAATCTTGGTTGTACATTCTTCCCTTTCATCACTTTAAGTATATCATGCCACTCCTTTCTGGCTTGTAGAGTTTCTGCTGAGAAATCAGCTGTTAACCTTATGGGAGTTCCCTTGTATATTATTTGTCGTTTTTCCTTTGCTGCTTTCAATAATTTTTCTTTGTTTTTAACTTTTGCCAGTTTGATTACTATGTGTCTCAGTGTGGTTCTCCTTGGGTTTATCCTGTATGGGACTCTCTGCACTTCCTGGACTTGGGTGGCTATTTCCTTTCCCATGTTAGGGAAGTTTTCGACTATAATCTCTTCAAATATTTTCTCGGGTCCTTTCTCTTTCTCTTCTCCTTCTGGGACCCCTATAATGCGAATGTTGTTGCGTTTAATGTTGTCCCAGAGGTCTCTTAGGCTGTCTTCATTTCTTTTCATTCTTTTTTCTTTATTATGTTCTGCAGCAGTGAATTCCACCATTCTGTCTTCCAGGTCACTTATCTGTTCTTCTGCCTCAGTTATTCTGCTATTGGTTCCTTCTAGTGTAGTTTTCATTTCAGTTATTGTATTGTTCATCTCTGTTTGTTTGTTCTTTAATTCTTCTAGGTCTTTGTTAAACATTTCTTGCATCTTCTCGATCTTTGCCTCCATTCTTTTTCCGAGGTCCTGGGTCATCTTCACTATCATTATTCTGGATTCTTTTTCTGGAAGGTTGCCTATCTCCATTTCATTTAGTTGTTTTTCTGGGGTTTTATCTTGTTCCTTTATCTGGTACATAGCCCTCTGCCTTTTCATCTTGTCTATGTTTCTGTGAATGTGGTTTTTGTTCCACAGGCTGCAGGATTGTAGTTCTTCTTGCTTCTGCTGTCTGCCCTGTAGAAGCAAACTATTTAAATAAGAACCCAAAGAAGAATTTTAGAAGAAATTTAGCACACCAAACACTGTGAAAAGGAATGATAATTATGAAATTAATTCACTGGATTACGTAAAATATTTCACCTTTGGAAATTAATTGTACTTATTCAGTAGAAGAGAACTACAATTTATCATAAATATTTTGAGAAAGGGAATCTGTTTTTATACTTTTTTTTTTGCTAATTGAAAGTCTGTCAACTATATTACAAATGTTCAACGAATTAAGACATAAAATATACTTGGTATGACTATCTGTTAAGATCAACATTTCACAATGACTTATAATAAAGATCATGACCATTATTTTAATCTGAAGATGCCAGGAGATTGGGTGAAATTTGCCTATTACTTACTTTTTGTACTTATTAAGTAGCTTAAAGTGGCTGCATTCTCATCAGCCGACTGTGAGATTTCCAGTTACTCCAGATTTTCGTTAACACTTAGTATTGTCAGTCCTTTTAATCTTAGCCTTTCTAATATGCGTGTAGTGGTAATTCGTGGATTTAATTTGCATTTCTTTGATGATATGTAATGTGAGCATCTTTTCATGCACTATGGTTCATTTCTTGGTCTTTATTAGTAGTGTTCAAATCTTTTGACCTTTTTTATTGAGCTGTTTGTCCTCATACTATTGAGTTGTCAGAGATCTTTATATGTTCTGAATGCAAATTGTTTGTCAGATGTGTGTTTTCTGAACATTTTCTCCCAGTCTGTGGCTAGATTTTTCATTTTATTAATGCTGTCTTTTGAAGGGCAGAAGATTTAGAATTTTGGATAAAGTGGATTTAATATTTTTGTTTTCTTTGGTTTTTGTTTTTTTTTTAAACATCTCTATTGGAGCACAATTGCTCCACAATGGTGTGTCAGTTTCTGCCCTACAACAAAGTGAATCAGTTACACACACACACACGCTCCCATATCTCCTCCCCCCTGCGTCTCCCCCCGCCACCCCTCCTATCCCACCCCTCCAGGTGGTCACAAAGCACCGAGCTGATCCCCCCGTGCTATGTGGCCGCCCCCCACCAGCCATCTACCTCACACCCGGCAGTTCTTTGGTTTTAGTTCATACTTTTTAGCCCTATCTAAGAAATCTTTGCCTACCTCAGGTTGTAAAAAATGTCTCCTCTGAGAATTATTACAGTTTTACTTTTCTAATGAATAGATCTATGGTTAATTTTAAATTAAGTTTTGTGATGAGGTAGGGATTGGGGTAATTTCTTATCATGCAGATACCTAATTACAAAAATATTTATCAAAAAAAGACTGTTTTTTTCCTCATTGAATTATCAAGATTAATGTGCCACTATATGTGTGAGTCTATTTCTGAACTTTCTACTTGCTTTCATTCCACTTTATATGTATCCTTATGGCAATACCATTCTGTCTTGATTGTTTTAGCTTTATAATAAGTGTTGAAATCAGATAGTGCAAGACTTCCAAATTTGGCATTCTAATTCTTTTGCACTTCCTGAGCTTTCATTGAGCTTCTTGGATCCATGATTACCTTTTCTGGTCTCTTCATGAATCCCCTACATGTTCAATAAAATTCCTCCCCTCCAACTGGTCAAAACACAAATGTCTCCCTGGCCTGTGCATACTCCCATAGTTGTTTCCTTTTTACATCCCCATTAGTTGATCTTTCTCTGGTACTTGTCTGTGCCAGGCCGTGTGGAGTTCACCCTGTGCATCAACAACTTAGTATTTAGTCAAAGGTATAGGGGGAACCCTAGGCAAAATTTGGGAATTATTCTCTAAATATCTCCCTCATTTATGGCATTTCATGATAAATTCCAGCCATTTCAGCCTCCCAAAACTTTGATGTCTTACTCTTCAGCTTGTGGAGATCACTGTGCTTTTCTTCGATTCTCTCTCCCTACACCACAGTCCAAAAATTGCCTCCAAGTATAAAGATGAGGTAAATGGTTAAGACTCACTTCAACATTTCCTCTTCTCTCAGGCATGACAGTCTGGTGCTTCCCATTGCCTAAGGTTTAAAAATAGCTGTCTCATATATTTTGTACAGTTTTCAGTTGTTTAAAATGGGATAGCTAGTATGATACTAGCTTTTCTATTATGACCGTAAACAGAATCCTCATATTTTTTTAATGGCAGGTTAATTCCTTTTTAGGTGAGGAAACATAGGAATTAAAATGTGAGAAAAAGTATATTTGTGGCAGTTTCACATACAAAAAAATATTGTTTTTCAAGTCAGAAAATGGGTTCTAGTCCTAGCTATTCCAGTTGCTTCATTTTGGATATGGCAGTTAACTTCTCTAAGTCACAGTATTCTGAGTTGCTTGATTAGACTACTTCATAAAATTCTGTGATTATAATGTCCAGAAATTAAAGTTCAACAAAGATACTTTAATGGTATATATGAAAACTAATTTAATAAACCTTTCAGTTTAACCATTATTGTTATATGTTCTTAGCAATTAAAATGTATTAAAATATAAAATGTAAAGATAAAAAACCATAAGGCAATTTTAATAAATGAACAGAAATAAATTTTACCTTTTTGGATTTAATATCACGCTTATGTCTTAACTGATTAGGGGAGTTAAAGCATAATGTTAAGAACTGTCCTTAACTACCATCTGTAAAGTAAATAAATCTTTAGACTGAAAATTCTCACTTGTTTTTATTTCAGCCGAGGAAATCTACATCTTCCCCCTCTTATGATTTTGTTCAAAAAAAATTTCTGACCACCAAGTAATTACTTATAATATTCTGAAATAATCTAATTGTATAACCTTAAAATCTACACTAAATAAATAGAAGACAATTGGCTATCCATAGCCTCTTGAAAATAAACTACATTATCAAATTTTATATTTTTAAAAAATCTGCTTTCATATTTTTTAATCTGATATTAAACCCTGGTATGATCATTAGACTAATTTTTAAAACAATAATAGTATCAATGGGCTTTTGCTCATATATCATAAAAAGCTCTTTAAAGAACTTCCAACATAAATAATTATGCATGACCTCCCCTGTCAGAATCCATGTTGAGCATCCTTAATCAAATTTTGTTACTCCAGGTGCTACTTTTTGAATCTCTTAAAATGTTCTCTAAATTTTCACTCACACTACTGGGAAAACCTCTGTTGTTATAGTTACTGATTTGTGTGTGAACATTCCACAGTCATGCTATTCATGCTGCATTTTTTTTCATCTGAATTGGGCCTTTCTTTTTTTTTTTCTTTTTTCTTTTAATTGAAGTATAGTTGATTTACAGTACTGTGTTAGTTTCACAACACACATAGCAACATATAGCAAAATGATTCAGTTATACATATTTTTTCAGATTATTTTCCATTATAGGTCATTACAAGATATTAAATATAGTTCTCTGTGCTATACAGTAAATCCTTGTTGCTTATCTATTTTATGTATAGTAATTTGTATCTGTTAATCCCCTACTCCTAATTTATCCCTCCCAACCTCCCCTTCCACTTTAGTAACCACAGTTTGTTTTCTATGTCTGTGAATCTGTTTCTGTTTTGTATACAGATTCATTTGTATTATTTTTTAGATCCCACATATAAGTGATATCATACAACATTTGTTTATCTCTGTCTAACTTACTTCACTTAGTGTAATATTCTCAAGGTCCATCCATGCTGCTGCAAATGGCAATATTTCATTCTTTTTATGGCTGAGTACTATTCCATTGTATAAATATACCACGTCTTCTTAAACCAGTCATCTGTTGATGGGCACTTGGGTTGTTTCCATGTCTTGGCTGTTGTAAATAGTGTTGATATGAACACTGGGGTGCATGTATCTTTTCAAAGTAAGAGTTTTTGTCTTTTCTGGATATATGCCCAGGAGTGGGATTGCTGGATCATATGGTAGCTCTATTTTTAGTTTTTAAAGGAACCTCCATACTGTTTTCCATAGTGGTTGCACCAATTTACATTTGAGTTGGGCCTTTCTTAAATTTGAATATTTTCTTAAAGTTTTTTGTTGTTACTGTTTAGGCTTATTGAGCTGTTTCTCAAATTAACAAATGGTGAATATCATAGATGTCTAAATCTTCCTCTGGTTTAAAGGCGTCTGATAAAGTCTATTATTTATTTATATCTTGACAGTCATATGTGAGTAACTCAATACATTTTTTGTGGTTTTTCAGTAATAACAGGGAAAAGTCATTGCAATGAAATACGTTTACATACAAACATTAAGGGAATATTTATTTTTTTCTAAGTCAGACTTACTACACATACACTACTCCCGTCTTGCGAACCTGTAGACATATTCTTCTTCCTGATTTCTGAACTCCTTGCACTAATTCTCGTCTGGCAACCAGTGATATAATTTCCCATAAACTGTTTTCTCTGTCACACAACTTATTATCTTTCTCTTATGCTACATGAGTAGAACAAACAAGGAGTCTATGAAAATTTCCATTAATTAGTAAGTTGGAGATTTTAGAACACCAGAACAAGAGTTCTCAAACTTTAGTGGGACTAGGAAACATCTGGAGACATTTGCTGAAATTCAGATTCTCAGGCCCCATGTTCAAGAGATTCTTAATTCAACAGGCTTGGAGTAGGGCCTAGAAGTCTGAATTTTTAACACATAGCCCAGATGATTCGGATGCAGGTTTTCTCAGAAAGTCACTAGTATGTGTGCACAATAGAGTAAATGAAGATAGGGGAGTACTAGGAGAAAGGCATCCAAGAGAGCAGATAGGGAAAGATAATCTTAAAGTTGATGGTGAAGGGATATACCAGGATAGTCACAGGGAACAATCAGTTCAAACTGGAGTGAGTTTTTTCCATTCTTTCATTTATTTCAATATCTCTTTCATTGTTTTCTTCACCATTGTAATCTCATGCCATTAGTAATAGTACACAGAAAACCAAGCAAAAAGCAAATAAATGAGATACAATTATTAACTGCTGAGAAAAAAATAAAGATGTCTCATAAAGGAGATGCTATCCTGGATAATACAATAATCCACACAGCTTAATACCACTTCTCTGACAATGATTCTAAGAGATAACTGAGGGAAAAGAAACTTATCTACCACTAACACCAACCTTAAAAAGTTATGTATCTGGAGCAGTTTTCATCTTCCATTTACTTTGCATCTTGTACCCACATATTTTTCCTAATATCTTTTTCAACACATGGATAATGTTTAGCCTATACCCCATAGTAGCAGGTGCTGTGTTACTGCTGTTACTAAAACCATACCAAGTAATTCTAAAACCATCTGATTCCAGTTTCAAAGGGATGGGCCATAGTTCTGGTATTCTAGAGTTTAGAGAAGAATTATATCACTTTGTCGCTCATTTCAAACTTCTTAATAACTTAACCTCCTAAAATAAATAAACGGTTATGCCTTTGATTTTGTACCTATTGTTGAAATACAGGTATTTCCCCTTGGCTCCATTCTGAGCTCAGAGAGGACTTTTACGCTTCAACTACCTTATTTTATCACCTGTCTTCTATAATTCCCTCCTTATTTCACTGCAATAACCTTCACAATATTAGAGTCCTTTACTTTGTACTTCAGTTTTATATTACTTAGCAATAATCTAAAAATGGCTATTAGTCCCCAGCAGTCCTAATAATCTATCATAAAAGAGAAAATAACGTGTTTTTCCAATGACTATGCCACCTTTTTAGTCCTACTACTGATTTGGTATTTAATCAATAAATAGGGCATTATCCTGTGATTATCAACAAAGCTTTCAAAATTTAAATTTTATTTATAAAATAATTAGCTAGCCTTATTTTTATTCCCTCCAAAAAGTTCTATCGACACCCAAGACCAGTATTCCATTGCCTCCTCTCCTTTACCTCATTCTTAAAAGCACTATTGAGACGAATATTTACAAATACATTTATTACTGAATCTTGTCCGGAGTTTCATAAAAATTGTGAAAGTTCTTTAAATTCTACAAATTATAAGGAGAAAAAAATAAGCGAAAGAATTCCTTGATCATCCAGTTTTAAATGAATTGCTCTCTCGCGTCAAAAAGCAAAATAGCAGTGACATTTTTATTTATACTCAACCTTTCTTCTAAGAACATGTAATCTGTAAGAGTGACTATTACCCCAATTTTATCACTGAGGCATAGAATTACAGAGATTGAACTGAAGTGAACTCAAGAGGTTATCTAATCTAGCTTCCATCTCCAAGAATGACTGCATTTTAACAATCCAAGAGCTATGTCCACCTTCTCTATTTTTCAAAATCCCCAGGGAAGATGTTACAACTTGCCTTAGCAATTTGCTCTGGTGTGTAATATCCCTTGTTTTACTCATAATCCAAATCTGCAGATAAGAAGGAAATAAAACCCAGTTTCCCAGCTCCTCAGTAAATGCTCTTACCCAGATGTAGTTATAAAACAACTACAAAAATCAGTAGATGAAGAAATGGATATTTCAAAAATAAAAATTTCCAATATCTAGTCAACTATTCACCTGTTTCAAGCAATATTCATTTTGAAAATAGTCTGGTATAACAAAATAATTTATACCTATCTTCATTTCACAATAAACGTTTCCCATTAATAAGAAAAATAATTTCTAACTATTAGATGTATATTTATGAATCCTAAAGATAAGAATAGCAAAGATAAAAATACCAAGATAAGAATTTAATGGGAACTTTCTGGGTGCCAGGCATTGTATTCCACACGTGATATCACATTGAATACTTACATCAGTTCTATCAGGTAGGCATATTATTATCACCAATTTTCAGATAAAGAAATCGAGACTCAGACAATGTAAGTTATCCAAGGTCTTATAGCTAGTGAATGACAAAGCTAGGATTAAAACCTAGAGAGTTTGGTTATGTTTCACTGTCTCTCTAATACATATTTAATAAATTTTAGTTGCTTTTATTATTATTAACAAGCTACTTTAAGATACAGTGAAAAATCTTTATCTGAAAAAAAAGGCTTTTTTTTTTTCCCCCCAAATTCCCATTAATTCCTCTATATTTTTAAATATCAAAGATCTGGGAAGTACAAGCACCTTCTAAAAAACATGCATTTATATGACAAGTAATACTTTAAAATTTGTTTTTTTAAAGTTTGCTGGATTGTTACATGATTTTTCTTAGGCCCATCCAGATTTACTTTTTAAAACGCATATGGATATTTTTAAACTGAATTCTAGTTATTTCAGACTTAATTTATTGTTTCAAAGAACAGAGGTGCTTCTAGGTTTTACTACTAGTATTCTAAATGAAAAGGACCCGTTTTGAGATTTGAAGATAGTTAAATTGGCTTCAATCTAAATATCTTGTAAAATATTATAACCAACTAGAATGTTTCTTCAAGTGTAAACATAACTTTTAACCAGGGAAATGGCCAACTATGTTAGTCAAATTATTTCCTGAGATACTGTTGCTTTATTAAAGTAAGTTATGTTGTTAGTGCAATAAGCATATATCTAAACAGCTGAATTTTTGCATTCTATATAATGCCTTCTTAATATTTCAGTTTATTAGTTGACACGATATATAAAAGGAAAAAACACATTTCAAGAGTCACAAAAACTCTGAAATTTAATTTATACTTCAATATTTAATACAAAATTACCTTTTTCATTGTTTCCTTTCCCACTGTAATCTCATGCCCATCCTGCCCCATGCCATTCTTAAAGAAAAGAATTCGGACTGAGGTCTTCTCAGTAAGTTTCTTCATTCTAATAGAAAGAACAGGTTTGGTTTTCCGTATTTTGACATCAGTAGGAAGCATCAGCCCATTCATTGTCCAAGTTACTTTCTTCATTAACAACAGATGGTCTAGAAGAGAATTTTTTTTTTTTTAAGTCAGGTCAATATTTGGCTTCAAAATTAAAAATGGACATATCATGCTTCCCCTCCCCTTATTACCTATATCATATACACTGGCCAGTCTCCATCCATAGATGCTGGTTTCCTGAAATGCTACCACCAGCTTCCCACTAACCGTGACATAAGCTGTAGCAAGCTGTCTGCTCTGATAGCCTGCATAAATCATCATTTCTGAAGGGAACAGATGTTCAGGGTATGAAAGAGTAATACCACAATTTAGTCCTAATTAAAATTCACCTTAGCATGCCTCTATCACTGATCAGCACTGGGCTGAAAGGGTCCACTGAAAGGGTCCAAGGTCCTTTGCTTACTATAAAACAACATGGGTCCTGAACTTTTGTGTTCTTTGGGGTTGGGAAAACACTCTTTTTTCTCTTTAATATGATTATTATCCAAGTTACTTTAAAGATGATGACCTCCAAGTAGTAACCTTATACATAATTCTTCTCCTGTGACTAGAATGAAGGTGGCTTCTAGGACATCTTTGGTAACAGGTTGAAACTATTTCACTAAAAATGAAAACCAGTTTTTCATTAACAATTTACTTTGACCCATACATTTTCAAAGATGTGTGCATGAATATAAGTTTCAAAACTCCCACTAATATTAATGGGAGTGCAAATAAATTACTATGTATGATTTTGAAAATGTACGGGTAAGAACAGAAGTGTAGTATATTGCATACTAAGTTGCTGTCACCATTTCTCCCTTTTCAAGAGGTTTCACTTCATAAATAAATAATTTGCACCTTGGTTATTGACTTTATTTGTGCATTCAATTTATTTTAGATTATATTTTCTTTTCACATAATTATAAAAATACAATGATTCCTCCGTCATCTGCTCTTTATTTGTCCTAATAAGAGAAATAAAATTTTATTTGCATAGAACTTAAAATGCCTGCATTTATTTGTTTGCTCAAATTTCCAAATAACCCTTCACTATTAGTATTTACCTTGAAAGAAGCATGGCCTCTTTAACCTAGAAATGGTACTTTATATAAATCTGCTAGTATTGATATGAAACATGAACCGGTGGTTGTATACAAACTTCAAGTCCCAGAATGGCTACATTACATGTTCAAAAAAACAAAAACACTTTCTCTCCCTCTCTCTCTCTCTCTCTCTCTCTCCCCCCAACACACACATACACACTCACACATACATACACATACACACACATATACAGTGGGCAGGAATATGAGCAAAACTTGGAGAATAAATTAAAACTAGAAGATTATAAATATGATTAAGACTTCAAGAAGAGAAAAATTTTTTACAGAAATTAGTTACATATTTTGTCACTTTGTAATCTTAAATTGATAGGAATTAGAATTAGAATAATAAGCTAGAAGATAATGAGATCATATATGCCTGAAAGAATTGAGAACAGTGGTCAAATAAATACTTGTACATGTATGTTCATAGCAGCACTATTCACAATAGCCAAAGATGGAAACTCAATCTCTACCAATGGGTAAATGGAAAAATAAAGCGTGGTATATACATATGATGGAATATTATTCAGCAATAAAAGGAACGAAGTACTGATACATACTACAATGTGGATGATCCTCAAAACATTATGCTAAGTCAAAGAAGCCAGACATAAAAGGAGATATACTGTATACTTCCATTTATATGAACTATCCAGAATAGGTAAATCCATAGAAACAGAATGCAAATTGATGGTTGCCAGGGGCTGGGGGCGGGGGGGAATGGGAAGAAATAAATGGATAAGGGGTTTTATTTTGGAATGATGGAAATGTTTTGGAACTACATAGGAATGGTGGTTGCACAACACTGCAAATGTACTAAATGCCACTGATTGTTCACTTTAAATGATTAATTTTATGTTATGTGAATTTCACCAAAATAAATAAAGAAAGAAGGAGGAAGAAGAGGAGAAGGGGGAGGAAGAAGGAGACTACTAATGGCCAGTATCTCTGAAAATAAAAAAACATCTCTCACTGGGAAAAAAATAAATTCCTGTATTTTGATAGGAGTGTACCCACAATCTGGACACGTTTCCCCCCCCCCCCCAGATGCTTTGCCTTGTGGAAAGGGTATAATCCTTTAAACTAGGTTTGAATCTCAGTTCTGTAACTTAGTGTCCCTAGATGAGTCATACCTCCCTGCATCTTTGATTTCTCATCTACAAAGCATGCAGTGGGCACCACTCCACCAGCTGATGAGGATTAAATATCCTACATGTAAAAGTACCTAACACATTAAGGTCACTCCATATATGTTGGCTTCTTTCCCCACATCCCTGAAGTCCCATGCTTCAGGAGCTCTAGAGTATATTAACTGTTACATCAGAGTCCAACCAGAAAAACAGAATCCATTCAGCGTTTTTGAACAGAGGGACTGACTGCAGGGAATTGGTTACGTAAGTAATGGAAAAGACCAAGAAGCAACAAAAGGACAGTGACACAACCCAGAGATTAGCAACCGCAAAAAACCACTCCCACCAAGGCCAGAGGGAGAAGGTGTGACAGGTACCCAGATTTAGAAAATCTTACCAATAAAGCGTTTTCCCCTTTGATTTTTCTGACCAGGCCAGAATTAGGTTGAGGTGAGTGAAGGGCCAAGAATGCAAAATTTAAGGAAGCATGCTCGGGGTGGGGCAAGTGCACAGCCCTCAAAGTGCGTGCCTCCTTAAATCTTGTCCTGTAGGTGCTGCACTAGTCTCTCCCTAGTCACAGCCCTGGCTTTGACTATCTCTTCTATATGCAGAATTCCTGAAATTCCACTAAAAATAATGCTATTAGCCAGACGCTGTTTTATATGATTTACAGGTTTTAACTCATTTAGTCCTCTCAACAACTCTATGAGAGGACTATATTACCATTGTAATACCATTACCCTCATTTACAGGTGAGAAAATTGAGGCACAGAGAAGTTAAATAACTTGCCCAAGATCTCACAGCTTGTAGGTGATCGTGCTGGGATATGAAGTCAGTTCTAGAAACTGTGCTCCAAATCACTACACTCTTCTGTCTCCATCATACATTTTCTGCCATTTTTTCAAGTTCAATACGTCTGAAACAAAATTTCACATTTTTTTGCACAACTTGATGCACCCTTCACACTTCTTATTTCTGTCAATGTTTCCACTTTTTTCAAGGTTTTCCACTATCTCAGGGAGATTTTGAACCCTTGTCTCCTATTCATTTCTCTGCAAACAATTGCTTATTCATTCAATGATATTTATTGGGTGTCCACTCCTCAAGGCACCAGGGTGACAGCTGTGAATAGGACAGAATAGCTTGTACAGATCACAGCCTCTTGGGGAGAGACAAACAGTGGAAGGCCTCTCTGAAGAGGGGACATCTGAGCAGAGAGGCCTGAATGATGAGATGTTAGTGATGAAAACCTGAGGGAAGGAGCATTCCAGGCAGAGAGAAAATCAAGCACTGAGTCTCCGAGCTGCGAATGAGCTTGGCCGGTTTGAGAAAGAAAAATAAAGTAAGTTTGGACAGGGAGAGAATATGTATGGATAAAGCCAAAAGGTAGAAAGGGGCCAGATTGTGTAGACCAGGATGAGGGGTTTGGGGTTTATCTTGGATGTGATGGGAAGCCATTGGAAGGCTCTCAGCAGAGCACCTTATGAAGATCAGGCTGTAACGGAGTGTAGGGAACACTGGGGGTGTCCCCTGGATTCTCTGTACCAGGCTCGTGCGCCCAAACTCCAGCTGCTGTGACTCCAGGCCATTAACGCCTCACAGCTGACCCTTCTCCTGAGACCTGCTGTCTGCTGAAAGGAACCAGCCCCGTAGCCAGGAAATGCCTGTGATGTGATGAGCTCTTCCTTCCTCCTCAGGGGGACAGTCCACAGCCAATGACTGGGGGCACACACAGCCAGTCCCCTTGCCTCAGGGAGGGGCAGCGCAGCGGTGTGTTTCCCACTCCAGACTGGGGCCAGACTTCAGCCGAATAAAGGGCTTGGCCGAGCTTCTGCCTCTGCCCTGTGCCACCTCCCTCACTCCTTCACAGGTTCCACCTGACAGTGTTCCCTAAGGCCCTTGCGCAAAAATCACCATCTCAGGCTCTGCGTCTAGGGAACCTGACCTCAGACAGAGTCAAAGAAGGGAGACCTAACTCTCAGCTCTGCCGTCTTCACAATAACTCTTCAAAGCATCCTTCCTTTCCATTCCCAGTCAGGCCCGCTGGCCCATTTCTCTCTCGACCTCATCTGAGAGATCATCTGCAAGAGGCATCCTAATTGTATTTGATCCTCCTCCATTACATCTGACATTCTATACTCCAATTACAGCTGAATTTCCCTACAACATCAATTTTGTCATTGCCCGATGAAAAAGTTCTGGGAGTTAGCTTTTGAAGTTTTCCACGAGTCAGTCAGCCAGCCAGTCTGTCTGTATGTCTGTCTGTCGGTCGGTCAAGCAGTCCACAAATACTTATTGAGCCCATCTTATGTGCCAGACCCTGTGCAAGGACTATGAAACAGACACAGTCCCTTCACTTAAACGCACGTCTAACAGAAGAGTTTACTGACAATCTGACCCTATCCAAACTTACTGGTTTTATCTTACTCTAGTTTACAGCACTACCTAAGCTGTCTGTTGATTATTCCATGAATACACCAAGTTCATCTTTAAGTCCATCCTTCACCTATTCAGACTCAAGTCCTTCTCAAGATCCAATTTAAGACCTTCCTTCAGTGCTCCAGCTTAAAATGACCTGTCATCGCTTGAATCCTTTGAGCATTTGCAGCCTGTAACACCCACCCATATATGCATTCAAAAGTGTTTGAGAGCTTACCACATGCCAGGCACTGTACTACCTGCTAGGGAAAGAGCGTAAACCATCTGGAATTATTATGTAAACGTTTTATAAGTGTATATCCTATTTCTGCTTCCATATTTAAACCCTTAGAAAGTAGGAATCAAGTCTGTATTTCTCATTACTTGCTCCAAGGTATATAGAAATTCACTGCACATGGTATAGTTACTAGATGTTAACCTTTCCTGTGCATTTAAATGTTCAACTAATACAAATTTAATTTTATGTCACTTTTCATAACATACCGATTATGCAAAATAAACTTTATTGCCTATGTGTATGTACCTACCATCTTTATTTCCTACCTCTCCCCAGTGTGAACTTAAATATGGTTGTTCTACCACCTTGATGTTCACTAATGACCACAATGGATACAATTTTTTCAGGAAAAGAAGAAAACTTGCCAAGGAGAACGGCTTGGCAAATGAAGGTCTAGAAGGAGTGGAATAGACTGGGATGAACTCAGAGTACATTTAAGGTAAATGCTTATATTTTCCTCAAGTCTCCCTTTGGAGGTCATCCCTTCTAGGAAGTCTTTTCCAGCTTGGACACCCTGCTTTCTGCTCTTTGTGAAGACAGCTACCACTGAACTGACCCCACTGCACTAGCACTTTATGCTTTCTTGGCTAAACGTGCACTGCTTATCTGGGGCATGGAGTAGGTGCTCAATAAGTGCTGAATGAATTAATGAACAAACCTGTCTTTTATTCCAATAAAACATTTCAATAAAAGGAATATATTCATAATTCTATTACGTAAAAACAGCTAAGGACACTTTACTCCACTTAAAAATTAGGCAGCCTAAATTTTTTTTTAAATTGCATTTCTGAAGTTCCAAATAGTTTTTTTGAAAGAACTCTAGGTGGATCTAGGAAAACCACATAATAAATTTTCAAATAAATTTGAAAATATTCTTTACAACATAAATTATATATAGGTGTTTTTAAAGGTACTCCTACTTTCCAGATCCTTGTTGATAAACATGGAAAGACTATTGGAAATATATAAAACTTTTTATACAAATAAAGATTTTTAAACCAACCTGCAAAGCAGCCTAATAAAATAATACTAATGATGACTAAAACATATTAATAATATACTAGATAGGCAGCAAAGCCTTAAAAGCATGGGCTCTGAAGCCATACTCCAGGGATCTGAAACTTCACTTTGCCTCTCACTAACTCTGTAACCTTGCGAAATCAGTCAATCTCATTTGTCTTAGTTTTCTTATCTGAAAAATGGGAACAATAATAGTAATTCCCTTACCCGTTTTATGGATGAAAGAAATTTCTACAGATAGACCACTTTGTGTAAATACGAAACACAGTAAATGTTGCTGATATTATTACCCTCCTTGTGATTTTCACCAAGAAATTAGCATATAGAAAGCAGTGTGTTAAGTACTTTGTATACACTAACTGGTCTTATCCTCAAAACCCTACGAAGCAGATAATATTACAGTCTTCATATCACAGATGAGGAAAATGAGACCTGGAGAAATTAAGCAACTAGATCTGTATAATAAATCGATTAAGAGAATCAGAGACCAGACCCAGGCTGAATGATTCCAGAGCCTGCTTTTTTAACCGTGACACCGTGCACACCCTCAAGTGCCTAAAAAGTAATAAAAGAATTCCCCTAATTTAAAATAACTGGATTTCCCATGCTTCTTGCTTTCCCACTTTCCACCATCACCCCACCTTAGCACCCATTTAAAAAGCATCTGCCTTTAGTGGCTATATTTTGTTCAACATGTCCTTATGGAAACGACTGTGACTCAGTTCACAAATCTTTGTGTCTGTTGTCAGTCAAATAAGGTTTCTCAGCCTCAGCAAGTGTTGACATTTCTTTGTTCTTTGTTGCGGGGGGGCTGTACTATGCGTTGCGGAATGTTTAGCAGCATCCCTGGCCTCTACCCACTAGATGCCAGTAGCACCTTCCCCGTTGGGATAACAAAAAAATGTTGCCAGAAATTGCCAAATGTTCCCCAGGAGTTGAAATTTCCCCTAGTTGAGAACCACTGCAGTAAAGGAGTTTGAGACAATCCCCTTCTGTAGAGGTGCAGGGAGCTGCGAATAAGCTACTGGCACACACCATGCTCTTTTCCGATTCCAACTTTTGATCATGACTTTTCCCCTCCCTCTTTGCTGGGCTATCTTCCTTCCTTCTCAACTCAGTGCCACCTCCTTTAATCTACCCTCTTCAGGGTTCACAGCCTCACCTTTGCGTCCCTCATTTTATTGAACTCTTCCGTTTTTGTATGTGCGTCTCTGTCAGACTTTGAACATTTCAAGGGTATGAAATGTGTTTTCATCTGTGTACCTCCAGTATCTGGTATGTTGTAAACATAGTGTGCTTGCTGGATGTTTAACAAAATAATAAAAGTTGATCATACATTTTCAATGTAAGCATTTGTTCCCTGCTGCAGAGCCAGCACCTGAAATAATGTTTAATCCCATAGTAAATGCTCAATAAATATTTGGAAAATATTTTTCAAACACGTCAGATCAGAGTATGACTATTATTTCATTAGGTGGATATTAGGTAATATTTCCATTAGGTAGATATTGACTTATATTTTCTCTGTATATTGGAAAAAGATTACATTTTTATACTCATGATTAATTAGCATTTTCATTACCATGTCCCTCCTTGAATTTACTCAGAAACCAGAATATGTATCACGGAGGACAAAGTAAGAAGAAGCAAAAAAGTCATAGGCTTAGTGCATTACTTTGCACGGGTTCAGAACTGTAAAACCAATGAAACTTTAAAAATGATTGATTCTAACCACCCATTTCATTTACTCAATTAGTCATTCAACATACATTCACTGAGTGCCTACCAAACATTGCCTGCTAGAGACGCTGCACAGGGAGGACCTCAGAGTTCTTGGTCTTTTGGGAGAACAAGAAAGGAAAACAACACACAGTATGACAGGTGCTTAGTCAGAGATGTCACAGGGTATTGAGGGAGCCTGGAGTAGGGGCACCTGCCACAGCCTGTGGTGGCCAAGAAAGTCTCCCCAGGGGAAGGACGTGAGGTAGGACTTGAAGGATACATGGAGTTGGCAAAAGAGGGAAAGCATCCTCCAGGGAGAGGAAACAATGGAGGTGAAGACCCAGAGTTATGCAACAATATGATGGACTGTTGGGAGGAAACTGAACACAGAGAGGCCAGAGATGGGAGCAAGGAAGGCGGGACGTAGCCTACACAGATCAGAGCCTCTGCACAACTCTAAGAAGTCCCACATTCCCCAAAGCAAGCCATTCTAATCTTTTGGGCAGGAGGGACTACTGGAAAAATCTTCCTTACATTAAGGCAAAATCCATTTTCCTATGGAACAAAGCTATTGGGGTAAGCGAGGACGAGTACAGATCTAGAACAGCATGTCTCAAAGTGTGCACCACGGGCCTTCTATATAAGAACCAACTGGAGAACCAGGGAACCCTCACATTTAGCAACACGAGGTGAATCACAGCTCTAGGGACATATGCCTTCATATGAAGAAAGGTGATGAGGGCTGACAGCCAGGGTAAGCATTATTACATCCAGAGGCAAGAAGAAAAACAGGATCTGACTCTTTTACACCAGCTTGGAGCACCTGAGGATGCTCAACAAAGACCTGAGTGGGTTTTAGCCCTGGTGAGAAAGAGGGTTAAGCAAGGCTGGGAGTGGGTGGAATAAGGAGTAATCAAGCGGTGAGGGGACTGTTGGGCATGGGGGACAGGAAGCCAGTCTGAGTATTAAAGCAAGAAATGTATTGCCATCTAAACCCACTTTGAACTTCTCAGGAAACATACTAGCCATAGCTAACAAATGCTTTCTACACCTCTGTCTTTTGTTAACTTTCTCATCTCAAAACCCTGACATCCCTCTCAGGGCTGAGGCTATCTGGTACCTTTGTAAGAACTGGAAAACAGCCTCGGGCCTCCCTGGTGGTGCAGTGGTTGAGAATCCGCCTGCCAATGCAGGCGACACGGGTTTGAGCCCTGGTCCGGGAAGATCCCACATGCAGCAGAGCAACTAAGACCGTGCACCACAACTACTGAGCCTGTGCTCTAGAGCCCGCGAGCCACAACTACTGAGCCCACGTGCTGCAACTACTGAAGCCCGCGTGCCTAGAGCCCTTGCTCCACAACGAGAGAAGCCACCACAAAGAGAAGGCCGTGCACCGCAATGAAGAGTAGCCTCCGCTCACTGCAACTAGAGAAAGCCCCGCGCGCAGCAACAAAGACCCAACACAGCCAAAAATAAATAAAATAAATAAATTTATAAAAAAAAGAAAAAAAAAGAAAACAGCCTCTCCACCCCCACCCAGCTCCACAGTCCTTCAGCTGTGCACGACAGGGAGCAGTGGCCCGAAACCTTCCCAAAGGTCACCCCGTCTCCTCTTTCTTACTTCCTTACTTTCAATAATAGTTAATAAGCACCTACTATATGCAAGGTACTATGAGAAATACAAAGGGAAGTGTTAAATGAAGAAGAAAGCCTCCCCCCACTCCCCAACCACCAAAAGAAAAAAAGATTGAGGGTAGAGAATGGGTAAAAAAGGGCATTCCTGAGAGGATGTGAGAAGACTGAAAATCACAGATCTATAGGTTCCTGTGAGAATAATTTATCCCAGCACTCCACTTCGGACCATTGTCTCGTCTCAGACAAGCATTAGCATAACCATTAGCCTCTCTGCCATGTAATTATTCTTGGGCTGGCTTACTCTGGCCCCCTGCCAAACGGGAACATTCACAAATCTACATATGAATTTGGGATAGGGGATTTTTAATATACTCCTTCTAAATGTCCACTCACTGTTTGCGGCCAGGCAGGCTGCTCTAATGAGGTCTTTACCCTCCCCTCCCACCACGGATGGTTCATCATGGTACCTATTTGGTCGTTCATTCAGTCACTAAACAACATTTACTGAGCAACAATTAAGTGCCAGGCCCTGTGCCAAAAAATGATGGTGAACAAGGTAGCCATGGTTTATGCCCTAAGGAACTTGGTTTAGAGGGGAAAACAGACGTTTATTTCACCAGTCATTATGAATCTGATGATCACAAAAGGGTACATTGAGAATGAGCTTATCCTTACTAGTGGGAGCTTCCGCAGAAAGTAGGACCAAATACAATGCCAATCCATCCATGAAGCTCAAAAGCAGGAGCCTTGGAGTTCCCATTTGGAGAGTTCTTCAATCTCCCCCTTGTTGACAGTTCTCTCAGCAAATTCTCTGTCCCTACACACACAACTGTCAAAGATGGGGTCCTAGTCTCACTTTATCATCTCATGCCCTCCTTTAAATTTGCTAGCCACACCTAGTGGGTTCCAAAGCATCATGACCAGACCCGCCCCAGTGTTTCTCTCTAGAAAGTTAAGAGCCCACTGGGTGAGGATAGGGGTGAGGCCTGCACTCTAGTGAAGTTCTAGTGAAGGTCTGTCATAACCTTGGGAAAAACTTCCCCAAAGGGCTACATCCCAGTCAAGTCCCCCTGACTGTTCATGTTCATACACTTACTCTCTTGCAACACTCAGAGAATATTATGCCCCAACCATAGGATATATTTTATTTTGAAGAACCCACATCCTATTTTATTTTCTTGGCTTTGTTTATAACCAAATCATGAAAAAAATAAAGCATGTTCTAGCATTAGAAGGTCTATCTACAATATCACCACATTTTCTCAGTCTACTTCAAAAAAAGCCAATGCCTGCCAAGAAATTAAATAAATCTGGGTGCTCCCCACATTGTAATTTTCCATTTTGCATGTGTCAGGCAAAGAGAATACTGCCTTATTCTGTCACCAGAATAAAAGCAGCAAACTTGCAACTTCAAATCCATGAGCTTATTAAAAATCTTATTTTTAAAAATTCATTCTCTTGTAGTTGGGCAATAAACTTGAAAATACATGAATGCTCTGACTGTCAAGTAAGTATAGATAATGACATTAAATATGAACAAGCACATCATTTCATGGGTGCAGGACGAGTTTATAAAACATAAATGCTCTGACAGTAAGAAAACATACTGCTATATTCAATTATATCATCTGCTCAAAATACAATTGCTTCTATGTTTGGTAAATAGACTAAATCCAGGTCACATTCCTGTGTTCAACTGAGTTTCTAGTCACTCCCTTTTCTCTAAATACTTGCGTTCTTTGTTTCTACATGTTCTTAAGTGTCATCGTTTATTGCTATAGGCATGATGGCTATACTTAACTAATAATGACAGTGGTTGTCATTAGATTTTAACTCAGTAACACTAGTCTGACATATCATTTGAAGTATGTCTTCAATTTAAATTTGATTAAAATTACAAACATCCCATCTATTGTGCCAATCAAAATGTTGTCACCCTTTCCCTGAACTTTTCTATGAACTTTCTTGAAATAAGTTATGGCAGCTTAAAGTTAAGGCTAGCCTTGGGTCATAAACATATTTTAAAATACCACTCTTGGAATTGAGCAGAGCAAGGCCAATTGGGGCTCCTTTACTAAAAGGACTTGATTTTGACTTACACCCCAGAAAAATTCTCAAGGCAAAAAGTATAATATAGTGAGACTTCCAAGGCTTTAACTCAGATTCCCATATCATGCTGTAACACAAGTGCTCGGTAGGGATTTTAATTTGGTTGTATGCATTTTAAGATCTCGGACCTAGCAAATACCTTTGGTAGTAAAACCAGGTACTTTCCTGTACGCAAAACCGATGGAAACGTGTTGAGCAAGAGATGGAGCAAAAGAAGGAAAATAGATAAAGAGCACGTGCAAATACAATGTTTTACACACATATACAGCAGGCTTCTTACACACATCGTCTTATTTACTCCTCATAGTTACACTATTGGGCTCAATTTATGGATGAGGAAACTGAGGCTTAGAGAGGTTAAGTGACTTGCCCAGGTTCATAGAGTAGTTTGCTTCCCTGGCAATGATAAAAAAGTAGAGACAAATTATTGTGTTGTTGTTGTTTTCCTGAACCCAGGCAGCTATTCTGGGAAGGTAACAGTGGACACAAGGTTCTGATTAATAGCCTTGGGATCTTTTTTTTTTTTTTTAGTGTTTTTCTATGTATGGGAAGATGCAAGAGCCTGGGCTCATTGAAAATATTCCTTTGATAGGCATCTTTTTTTAAAAAAATAAATAAATAAATTTGTTTATTTATTTATTTATTTATGGCTGTGTTGGGTCTTCGTTGCTGCATGCGGGCTTTATTCAGTTGCAGCAAGTGGGGGCTACTCTTCACTGCCGTGCGTGAGCTCCTCATTACCGTGGCTTCTCTTGTTGCGGAGCACGGGCTCTAGGTGCGCGGGCCTCAGTAGTTGTGGCACACGGGCTCAGTAGTTGTGGCTCGCGGGCTCTAGAGCACAGGCTCAGTAGTTGTGGTGCACGGGCTTAGTTGCTCCGCGGCATGTGGGATCTTCCCGGACCAGGGATCGAACCCGTGTCCCCTGCAATGGCAGGCAGATTCTTAACCACTGCGCCACCAGGGAAGCCCTGCCTTGGGATATTAACAGCATTTGGAACTTTAGTTATGTTTATGAAATGCTATTCTCTGTGTCCTATTTAGACGACGGATTTATAAACATTTAATTTTCAAATAATTTATCTTTTTTTTTTAGAAAAATAAGACACTATCCAATAATCCTTCTAGATATTATTACCTCTATTATACAGGTAAGGATAATGACGTGCAGACCAATCTGCCCAAGGTCATATAACAGGGACTAGAATCTTGCAATACCATCTGACTTCAAGTCGAGTGTTCTTCCCACTAAATAATAATGCATTTCTCATGTCTCTCCTAACAGCTGTCTGAAAGCTTCAAAAACGAATGGTTTGGAAGGCAAAACCCTGAAAGAGTACATATAGACTATATAAATGAATTCTCAGGTAAAGTAGCAAGCAGGGTAGGTAGACAACTGCCTAAGAGATTTCATTTAAAAAGATTACTGCAAATGCCTGGTTCAGTTTTTAAATTCCCTCCTTTTGTTTCCATGACATCATTTGTTCTTGTGATACCACTCTTTTTACTGCCTTTATAACACTTAACACTGTCAATAAATAACTTATTTAGTTCTCTCTATGTTTATGTCTATTGCTTCTTCCACCTTATTAGAACCAGAGTTCCATGAGACCTCTGTCTTGTTCACACCATATCCTGGCATACTGTAGGGACTCAATAAACACTTCTTGAGGAAATGACTGAATGAATGAATGGTCTCTCTTTAACTATTCCTCTGTCTCCTTAGACGGAACCATATATTTTTTTTTATTGCCTTCCACACACTCTCTCAGCTCTAGTCAGGGAGATATTCTCTCTGTCCACTTTTACCCATGTAGCAATCAACTCAGGTGATAAAGACAGCATTTATAACCCTTCTGAGTTAATATCCTAGTGAGAATTAAAATTTATCAGATTTCTTTGCAGCTATGACAGAAAGACCATATCCAAAACCCTTAAGGTCAGATGTGATTCCATAAGTAGACATTTTTGAATTTCAAAAATGTTAATATGTTACATATATCAAATATTATGTAATGTGCCCAGCAAGGTCTAGGAGAGCAACCCATAATCAAACACATTAATTATTTTTCATCAAAACAATCGATTGGTTATACCAAATAAGGTCCTGCTATTAAATGAGTTATAAAAAAATTGTTTGGTCATCTGCAATTTTGGATTTTAGAATTGCATATAAGAGACTGCGGACTTGTAGCACTAACTCAGGGGTTGTAAGGAGAAAGTATAATACACTTTAAGCACATGCTGAGTGCATGGCATGCAGAAAGTATTCAAATTATCAGGACAGTTATAGGTTTGCAGGCAGCTTCATTAAACAAGTGTAGCCTCTGTGTGCATATATACAATATATACAATGCAACAATTCATGAATATGTCAAGAATTTAGATGTTTCTCAATGATTTGTTATTTTGACAGTATGAGATGCTGCCATATGCATTCTCTAAATTTTCCTACTGGCTAAGGATTCTTTTCGGTGGCGGTGGGGGGGGTCCACCTCTTGCAATGTCTTCAGACCCACATCTGTTTATATAGTAAGGATACTGTACACATTTATAGGTTTAAAACTTTTGAAATAGGGAAATATATAAAATATATGCCTATAGTTTTACCCTCACTTGTAGAAATAGATAAAAGAATCATGTGCTCTCTCAGAAGTTGGTTTTTTTTCTTTTTTTCTCTGCGTAATATCACTTTCCTGCTTTTGGTATATGCAGCTAAGTGCGAGATGAGGTGGACTGACAATCTCACCTAATACATATACTATACAAACAAAATGATAATAGAGAATTTGGGAACACCCACTCTAACTCCTGCTGCAGCTGCCCAACTTAAGTAGTGGTCACCCTATGGGTGAGCATCACAAAGCCCAGTATTAACTTTAGCAGGACTAATGCAGCCATCAGTGTAGACAGCACTGTAGCATTGTCTTGAGATCCAGCAGCAAGAATAGCAAGTGTGATGTGGGTAGTGGGTCACTTCTCGAAACTTGTGCTTTTAACACAACCATTTAAAAATCGACAAATTCAGGAGACATATAATGGAACAGAATATAATGCATGAATCCAGGTTCATTAAACTAATACATTCTTTGAAAAACAAAATATGACAGAACATTTCATTACTGATGCAGATATGAGAAAAAGTGTTATGCTGCTATTTAGAATGTGTCTTGTATGCCGTGGAATTGAAATATTTCCAAATCATCAATAATTAAAATGATGAGAATCCATCATTTCACTGACATTTACTTCTACATGAAAAGATGGCCTATTTTAAATGTGCTCACACATATTCTTGTCAATCACTAGCTGTCACAGCAAATTATTTCATTTTGTAGATCACATGGCAGTTAGCAGAAATCTCTAGGTTTAAATTTAGATCTTAGGTGTAGTATCAAGAACTCTTTTCATGGATTTTTTTTTTCTGCGCCTACATCTTCACAATACAGTATATAAAAGATGTAAAATCCTATTTGTAATACTCAGTTTCACTTCTGGTTAACAAAACTCAGGACTGAAATGAATCACTATAAATGATAACACTGAAAGCCAAATAGTAGAATAGGATATACAGGAAAGAATGAAAATACAAAACTAAAATAAATAAATAAATAAAAATAAACAATCAGAACTCCATACAATGAAACTTGGACCTAATGAATTAGGCCCAAACAGATTTTTTCCCTCATCTTTTTTAAGACATTTAAGCTATTGCAGAGCATGAACCACTTCTTATGCTAGGTTTGCATTGCCTACAGCTCCTAGCAGTTATAAAGGAGCTGAACTCTTATAAACCCCATGAATCTGATGCAAGAATTTTTACTGTGCCACTATTAAGCAGAAGATCCAGGAAACTGTGAATAAAACCTAAACTGTATGCCCATGAATCTGAAAACTTTAAAAATGCCTTTTCAAACAACTCATTAACTACATCTTCACAGTTCTAGAGGAATCATTAATAAATTTCAGAATCTTCAAATGGCAGAATTACAAGACTTAATAAGACAGTTGATCTTCATCAAATGTCTTCATAAAAATTCTTTCTGTTCTTCCCACACACAATTAATCTTTCTGTTTAGGTGTTCAACTTCAAATATAAGAATTATTCTAATATTGCATTTCAGCAGGGAATGCTTCATGTCAGTCTTGACCTTGGCTTGACCTCTATATGAAAGCTCTGTGTTTGGAGGTATGTGATGAATAGCTCTCCAGCTTTCTATTAAATCCAGTGCCACTGGTTGTCAACAGTGATGCTCAAAAGGGGTGGTAAAATATTTCAAAAATCAGAGATGTTCTGCAGGTCTCTTTCTACCTTAGTAAATCTGGAAATAGTTCTAAGGCAATTTTCACTATCTACACTATTCTTCTAAAGAATAAGAAAATAATGAAGTATGGAAATATAACTGCCAAAATATACATAGATTTATTCGGCTTTCCTGTGCCAGAAATAAAGTAAATTTTCCTTTGGAGGGCCCAAAGCATTCGATTTAAAATTTTTTTTTAATTTAAAATCAGAGATGAAGGGATAATGACAAAAAAAGAAATCAGACTATGAGTCCCTTTTTTTTATCTGTCTCTGATCTGGCCTCGTACCTGGCACATAGTAGACTCTCAATGAATGTTTGTTGAATGAATGAAAATCAGTATATTAAAATAATGACCAGTTACTGACTCTAATGCTTGTTGGTTAGTTGTACATAAAATATTCATGCTCATTTGGAAAGATACAACAGTAACACCAAATTCTGCCAGGTGTTTTCCCCCTATTTACCTTAAGAAAATAGAATTTTCCAACTTCTGAGAATGCCTCCTTACTCTAAATTTATCTACCATTTTCAAAGCTACTCATGCATGTTTTATTTTTATGGTAAACTCATGACAACAAGTTGGCAAATTATCGATTATCTATGAAACTCATGCAAGAAAGGTAATTTTAACCTGATTTGAAAAAGTATATGTGAATGTGTAGGTGGTATACATATATGAAATCTCCCCACACCCCTCTCAAATTATATACATATATATGATAAATTACATATATGAAATAAATTATTATTTAATATATATATAATAAATTATTGGTGTTTATATTCTTGTTCTGAAAGAAACCAAGTATCAGTTTTTAGGCTTATAGGCTTATCTATGAGCTTAACTTAGACAAGTGGCTTTTTCCCCATTATACTTAAGTCTTTTTAACGGACATGTGATATGCTAGTCTGTGTCCAAGCTCACCTATAATTTCTTTTCTCAAAAGACGAGGCACATCTGCCACCTGCTCTACTCCGTGTCCCAGCAACAACTGTCGAGCAGCATAAAGATTGATTATCAGTCAAAAACCATTGCACAACACCAGATTTTGGTGGGTTAAGCTTGCTGATCCAGCAAGAGATGGTGTGAAATTTTCAGGAGTGTGTGCCAACATTTTGGTGCTAAAAGAACAGCAGTGCATGTCACAGTGAAACACAGCCAAAGATACGCAGACAAAGCAGAGAAGTTTTTTGTTCTAGACTTGGCTTTAAAAGGATAAAAGAGAAAACAAAAAGTAGGAGGAAATTAGTTTGTACATTTAAAAATCATCCACCAAGCTTAGTCATGTGTGTAACATTGTTATTTTAGGCATACATGTCCAGATCTTCTAAGAAGCTTAGCTATAAATAATTTTTATATATCTCTTGCAAAATACCATAATCATAAGAACGGCAAGTACTTCTGATTAATAAAAATAAATGAGGATCTTAAGGAAGCATTTATTACCTATATATCTGAATATTAAAAAGTCACAGAAACATTTACCCACAAAGACTCATGCTTTTATACAAGCAGATGATTCAATGAATACAAAATAAAGGCAGCCATATTTTAAAGTTAAAGCGAAATTTGGAAAATATATGGGTCTACACTACTGCATAGGTAATTTTCACTGAGTATTGTAGCAACAAGTTTCTTTACAAGGACCAAATTACCTTGAACTTTCTAATGAATTCAAGAAGTTATTTCCTAATGATCAAGTATTCTTAAAGAGATAGAAATCCTAGTATCATTTTATATAATAACATTAATAGAAGAAGAATTTTCATCACTTCATCTGTAATGAACTTCAGAATTACTTTTCTTCTACTTATGCAATTACTGCCTAGACTTGCCTTTGGTTCACTGGCTTTACAGCAGTTGCAGGAAAAAAAAATACTTCTAATAAGGTATAAAAAGCAGAGGGGAATACAGCAGTTAGATACACTGTATTTGTATGGAAAAGTTCTTATGTCATTTAAATGTGATTACCATATACAGCACTTGATAACAGACCCTGGGTATGACATGCTTAGAAGAATATTCTTAGACAGTGGTACTTTTATTTCTCTCTTAAAACAGATTCTTTCCCACTGAAAAAAAATTGTTTTTTTTTATTTTAGAAAATCTCCACATTTCTGAAATGTTAGAAACAATGGACTTTTAAAAAAGACCTTACCTACAAGTGTGTCTAAAATATACATATTCATATTTTGTAAATGTAAAATATATATATATATATACATTTCAAGGTTAAAAGTCAAGCTGTAGCATTTATCTTATGAAAAATTTTATTTGGAAAATCACATGTATATAAGAATTATATGTTCATTACTGGCCACATTTTCAAAATTATGTTAATGCCATCTGAAAAAAGACCAAGAGTGTAAATGAATAAATGATACTTGAAACTTTGAACTATTTTCTGAGAGAATAAGTCTAATGAATTATGTCTGTTGAGTGTCACAGAAACTAAACAGTAAATTCAATAATCTCTGATTTAATTTATTATATTTTCACCATTTAACCTCCTGCAGGCTCCCTAATGTCTATTCAGATCTATATTAAATTAAGCACCAATGCTAATGAAGGGCAATAAACGTGGCTGTCAGTGGATTTTTCTTTCATTAAGCACATTATCCTCTTACTGAGCTGTAAATGCGTAAACATTAGTTTTGTTAAACCATGCAAAAAAGACAGAATGAAAATCATTTTTTAATTGCACCCCTTAAGCAATTTACTGTGGGGGGAGGTAGGGTGTTTTTTTTTTTTTTTTTTTTTTTTACCTTTAATTTTTTTGAATGGATCTAAAAAGGGCTCTCCCGTTGAAACATAAACATCGGCTTCACAGGGTATGTCTTCGGGTTCGAGGGCTTCAGTGCCGTCTGCCAAGAATACTCGTCGTGCAGCCATGTTCAGATTCAGCTTTTCCGTGCACTCCTCCAGCAACTAACAGAAAGCAAGAGGTAAGAGAAAGGGATTGACAACAAAGAAAGTAATACATTTCCGCTAAACAAAAGACGCAATGATCAAATAGAAACCCACTGAGCCACTTGCCAAGTTAAGTAACTCAATAACTCCGCCAATATGGTTATTTTGTAGCAGTTGAAAATATACAAATAGGTTAATCACAACACTGAGAATATTTGATTCTCAAATTCTAGTCCTTGAACATTCCATCATTTTAACAATGTTACAGAGATATAAAGCCACTGTATCTGTTTAATTAAATATACTACTTATATATTGATAAAAAAAGGAATGAAATGCCTGTGAGGTCTATGTATATACATATAAGCAATTTACAGATACAGACAATTTTAAACAATAAATGTCGTCTTTCTCACTTTTCATAGATAAAGAGAATAAGGGAAGAAATAAAGCACTGAAAACTTTTGGACACCAGTTACCAAGGTGATGGTTGGTACAGTAACTTTGGCAAAAACTGTTCTAGATCCATTTTTGTAAGCTGTTACTCTAATCACTCTGGGTTGAAGTTTGTATCTTTGAGACAATCTATGCCAATCCTGGTCCAACTTAAATTTTAAAGAAGAGAACTCTGCAACTCTGAAGAAAAAAACACACAACAATTTGTGCACGTTAATTAGTAAAAATATTTAAGTAAATATTATCCTGGGTATTTTCTACAGATATAAGCACTAACGATTGTTCCTAAATATTCCTCAAAAAAAAAAAAAAACTTTTTATAGGATAAGATTGTCCATATATACTTAAATATTTAAAAAAATTTAATACATGATGTTTGCCAAAACTGTTCATGTAAAACACATATCTCAGAATAAAACATTTAAATCATTTTACTATAAAACATCACAACACTCATTTTAAAAAATTATACATATATATATGCTATATTCTAACAGAAAGCAAAAAAAATAGTAATATGGTCTTAACATCATGAAATAGTAAATGGCTAAGATTTTCCCTTAAGTTTTCATGTTTATCAAAGTTCTTCGATTTTTTTTAAAAGATTTGAAATTCAAATACATCATACTAAACTTTTCATTCTGAAGTCAATTTTATTGCTTTCATTTCAAATTGCTTGGGGGCAGTAAGAGAAGATTTCTAAGTTTTGTTTTCAGTCAAAACCAGTTTCAATCCATATTATTTTTCTCAGCAAAAGTACATGTAAATGACTAACATGTCATACTTTTTACTTAAGAGTTCTCTAGCTAACCCTGGTAACTCCTAATGCCACAGCAGCAAAGTAAACATTTTAAGGTAAAAATGTGAGATAAATTAAAACCACGATATATCCACCTATTTGAACATATGAAAATAATGTGAATATCAGTTTCTTAGTTTAATTTTTATTTTTATCAACATTTTCTTCTATCCATAAACTCTTAACAGTTTATGATAACAATCTTGATGTGAAAACATACACAAAATGGTTTTATAAGTTCATTTCAATTTGATTTTATTTCAAATATTGGTTAAATATCAAAAGTATGCATTTCTACTTTTACACAAATATCTGGTAAACCAAGGTATTTCATGGTCTTAGCCTGATTCTGCTTCAAATATTCCTTTCAGAGTTGCGCATTAACCACGTTCAAGTGTAGCTCATGTTTTCCCCAAGTGTAATTAGCAACATTCTACTCAGGTGCTTTCAAAGAAAAAAGTAAACAAAACAAAAGCAGAAACAAAACCCTAGAGATGTGTTACATTTTAATGTTTGAAATAGTCAACTGAGTCATTATAAATTCTGCTCAAAGGAAAAAGCTTCAACAGTCAGTTAAAAAGAACAGAGAACAGCTTTGATTACCTCAATTGACCCACTGGAGCACTGACAGGTCTGTTTCTCTTGGATGCTGATATAAAAAAAGAATTGTTTTTACTGTTTGATTTGTAGCTATCTGGGTCTGATATTTCATCATGGCTATGATCTGATGCTGTTTGATGTGTGGAGCAATCTTGAAGACCTGACCCTTCTGATGCTGCCGCTGAATGTAAAAGTCTGTTGGGGCCAAACTGAGGCTGCAAATAATCTTCAGTAGGTTTAATAACTGCTTTTGCCTGGGATGACATAAACTCTCTGAAAGAAACAATGCAGGGAAGAATACAGGGAATTGATGTGTAATCACTTATTAACAGCTACCACATAATAACTAGTTGTGTGCTATGTGCTAGACAAAACATTACACACTTAGACAGTATTTTGCTTAAGCCTTACAATATCCCTGGGAGGTGGGTACTATTTTTATCCCCATTTTACAGATTTAAAAAGTTGTGGCTCAGAGAGGCTAATTAACTTGCCCGTGCTCACATAATCAGTAGTTGACTTGGTGGGAAACTGAACGCAAGATGTCCTAAAATAAAACCCACATTCATAACCATTAAATTTAATCACTTAATGAAACTAAAGAAGAAAAATTGTGTAATGCTTGAAGCAATGTTAAGTAACATTTTAAAATTCTTACATTGATTTATTAAACACTAGCACTCTGTTAAGTACTAGTAAATATAAAAATTAAAGAGATGTGGCTCCTACCCTCAAGAAACTTGAAAACTATCCCCTAATAAAGAGAGAATGTATGTTAAATAAACTGCTTAGAACGCTGGGTGTATATTAACCTTAAGTGCAAAAAGAATTCCTTGAAGGCAAACTTTTGTGCATTGGAATAAAGTTGGTAAAGTCTTTACAGCAGACCTGGGATTAGGTGATAACTCATCCTGGTTTGCTCAGGACTGTCCTGCCTTTGGCACTAAAAGCCACACATCTCAAAAATTCCCTTAGTCTCAGACAAATTGGGACAGTTGATTACCCTACCTGGTATTTAAGCTGAAAGAGTAGTAGTTAGATGAACTAAATACTTGAACAGGGGACCACATGACCTGGGATGATATGTAAATCTATGCAAATACCAAGTCAGAAAGATGGAAAATGTAGAAGTGCTGGCATGATAAAATGAAACAAGCTTAAACATATTTGAGAATATTGAGCTGTTGGGTAGAGGATCAGCCATAGAGGATAGTTAGTTTCCATGTATTACTGTAATTGGGGCTATTTTTATACCAACCATACCTGCCTCTTTCCAATTTGCTAGTTCCTCAATAGTCCTTATAAGTAATATAATGTAACCTCCCCATCCACACAATTACAAAATAACACATGCTTAGTGTGGAAAGCTTGGCACGAACAACCCCTACTCCAAATTTTTCTCATCCACAAATTTCATTATAATCACAATTATTTCATATGGCTTGTCATCTTTATGTCCACAAGGGTGTACAATGGTTTATTATTTCCTCTGAGAGAATGGAAGGTAGTTATGTGCCACAGGGTAAATGGTTGCATGTGGATGAGAGTTGACACAGAAGGTCAATGGAGCTCAAACACTGGGATCCAAGCAGTTGTATTTTGTTGTTGTTGTCATCACATGTTTCTATCCCAGTCTGCCCTGGACTGTGCATAGCACTGAGGAGAGAAATGGCCTTCCCTACATTCTGAGGATCCACCCAGGTTTATAACTGTGGCAAACAGCATCTTGAATGGATCATTGGACTTTAGCTCTGGCTGAGGTGGGACCTCCCTGCAAACTACCTGAGGTACTCAGATATTGATGGCAGTGGGGAGTGGTGTCATGTGGCAGCAGTCATGTCACAGTGGTGGTGTTTCTGCAGCAACAGCAACAGAGCTGCAAATGGTCACCAAGCTCTTCAACCTGGGGGAAGAGCAGTAAAGCCAGGAGGAAAGACCTGCAAATCTCATAATCAGCTCCCAGTGCCCATACACAGTTACTTGGAAAGCAAATTCTCATGTAAAGAAAGAAAAGGAATTCTCTACTAAATGCAGAATGAGGTGTCTTTCTTTTTTAATGAATGCATTTTGTTTACTCTCAAATATTTTTACAAATATACTAATGATTTTATGTAATAATCCATTATTCTACCACCACAATGCAAAAAGGTTATTAATTTTCCCATATTCCAAAGCTTCAACCACATCATACCTTTATTTTAATACTTTGCCTTTTTTACTTAACACTGTTTTACAACCATTTTCCACATTGCTATATGGTCTTTACAGATTTTAGTGGAATGTAATATTTTTGTCAAGCATATTTTGCTTTTTTTCCAACTGAGTCGTTTAAGGGTTATCTATTATTTTTGTCTGCTGGCATATCTTTCCTCTGTATTATGGTAACAGCACTTGCATCCTTTTGAGAAACTATCCATCCCTACCCCTCCCAACTCCACATGATTCTGGTAGGGTTAGGAAAATAAATTATATGAGATTTACCTGGTAAATGGTAAAAAGAATTAAACTGTATGGTTCTATCATGTATGTATTTATTACTTACTTTTCTCTAGTAATTTATATGTAAAAGGGGAGAAAGTGTAGTTTTTCATGTTAAAAAATCACTACTGTTTCACCATCTTTAGTCTTCAGCTTTTTTTTTTTTTGGTGTCATTGGGTCTTTGTTGCTGCGCGTGGGCTTTTTCTAGTTGCGGCGAGCAGGGGCTACTCTTCGTTGCAGTGCGCGGGCTTCTCATCGCGGTGGCTTCTCTTGTTCCGGAGCACGGGTTCTAGGAGTGCACGCTTCAGTAGTTGTGGCTTGCGGGCTCTAGAACGCAGGTTCAGTAGTTGTGGTGCACAGGCTTAGTTGCTCCGCGGCATGTGGGATCTCCCCAGACCGGGGATCGAACCCGTGTTCCCTGCATTGGCAGGCACATTCTTAACCACTGCGCCACCAGGGAAGTCCCTAGTCTTCAGCTTTGATTTATTTTATCAACACTGAAGACAGGTGTGCCCTAGTTCTTACACACTATGGAACTGTTCTTATAACAACTGATGTGTTTCCTAGTCATTGTGTGCGTGAGAGGATGATCACAGAGCTTGGCAAAGCTAACTTGTCCCACATGGGAATTAAATTCACACACATGGTTTGTTAAATTAATGCTGGAAATGAGGGTGTTAGGATCATTCAGTTTGCAAGGAATAAACAGGCATTTGGGTTTCAAGTGATAGAGCTTATAACAGGATACACAGAAAGTTAAGAAAGGAGATAAAACCACTTTCATAGAGCACAAAGAGAATTAGAAGACCATTTATTGCTCTCCAGGATATACTAGTGACTTAAGAACAACTCTAGACCGTCTTTTGACTTAATAACCTCATCTCTCCTTCTGTATCTATCTGCTTCCTCTTTGTACATCTTATTGCCTAACCTATCTCTGCTCTCCTCCTCTTTCCTCATGGCTTCCGCTGACTTCCTCTGTGTATCTCCCCATTTCTATACCACATGATTTTCTGCAGACTCTCTCTGTATGATACATTCAATTCCCCCAAAAGTTTAATTTCATCACTACCCAATATAGGACACCCCTGTTGGATAGAACTCTCAAGCTGGACAACTTCATAAGCCACTGGCAAACGTGTGGATGGGAAAGTACCCATCAGTGGCCAAAAAAACTATGGATAGGACAGCAGGATAATAAGGTACAGAGGAGTTAGCGTAAGATGGGTCTCAGGTGCCTCCCAAAAAAGGAAAATGTAATTGGCAGGGAACTTGCATGGCCTATACTGAGATAAGCAGAGATACTATAAATTTAATTGATTGGAAAAATCCTCACTAAACATATCACACAATTTAAATTACTACCAGATGTGTTTAACGATCTGCTTTCCAGGCAAGTTTATTTTATATTAAAAAGATAAAATGTTAAAAAAAAAAACACTACTCAAAGGCTGTTTTGATACTTCTGGTTATTTTAATTTTAGCCATTCACTTTTTTTTTTTAAACATCTTTATTAGAGTATAATTGCTTTACAATGGTGTGTCAGTTTCTGCTTTATAACAAAGTGAATCAGTTATACATATACATATACATATGTCCCCATATCTCTTCCCTCTTGCGTCTCCCTCCCTCCCACCCTCCCTATCCCACCCCTCTAGGAGGTCACAAAGCACTGAGCTGATCTCTCTGTGCTATGCAGCTGCTTCCCACTAGCTATCTATTTTATGTTTGGTAGTGCATATATGTCCATGCCACTCTCTCACATTGTCCCAGCTTACCCATCCCCCTCCCCTTATCCTCAAGTCCATTCTCTAGTAGGTCTGCATCTTTATTCCCGTCTGGCCCCTAGGTTCTTCTGACCATTTTCTTTTTTTTTTTTTAGATTCCATATATATGTGTTAGCATACGGTACTTGTTTTTCTCTTTCTGACTTACTTCACTCTGTATGACAGTCTCTAGGTCCATCCACCTCACTACAGATAACTCAGTTTCATTCCTTTTTATGGCTGAGTAACACTCCATTGTATATATGTGCCACATCTTCTTTATCCATTCATCTCTCGATGGACACTTAGGTTGCTTCCATGTCCTGGCTACTGTAAATAGAGCTGCAATGAACATTGTGGTACATGACTCTTTTTGAGTTATGGTTTTCTCAGGGTATATGCCCAGTAGTTGGATTGCTGGGTCGTATGGTAGTTCTATTTTTAGTTTTTAAAGGAACCTCCATACGGTTCTCCATAGTGGCTGTATCAATTTACATTCCCACCAACAGTGCAAGAGGGTTCCCTTTTCTCCACACCCTCTCCAGCATTTATTGTTTGTCGATTTTTTTGATGATGGCTATTCTGACCGGTGTGAGATGATATCTCATTGTAGTTTTGATTTGCATTTCTCTAATGATTAATGATGTTGAGCATTCTTTCACGTGTTTGTTGGCAATCTGTATATCTTCTTTGGAGAAATGTCTATTTAGGTTTTCTGCCCAGTTTTGGATTGGGTTGTTTGTTTTTTTTTTATATTGAGCTGCATGAGTTGCTTGTATGTTTTGGAGATTAATCCTTTGTCAGTTGCTTCATTTGCAAATATTTTCTCCCATTCTGAGGGTTGTCTTTTCGTCTTGTTTATGGTTTCCTTTGCTGTGCAAAAGCTTTTAAGTTTCATTAGGTCCCATTTATTTATTTTTGTTTTTATTTCCATTTCTCTAGGAGGTGGGTCAAAAAGGATCTTGCTGTGATTTATGTCATAGAGTGTTCTGCCTATGTTTTCCTCTAAGAGTTTGATGGTGTCTGGCCTTACATTTAGGTCTTTAATCCATTTTGAGTTTTTGTCTATGGTGTTAGGGAGTGTTCTAATTTCATTCTTTTACATGTAGTTGTCCACTTTTCCCAGCACCACTTATTGAAGAGGCTGTCTTTTCTCCATTGTATATTCTTGCCTCCTTTATTAAAGATAAGGTGACCATATGTGTGTGGGTTTATCTCTGGGCTTTCTATCTTGTTCCATTGATCTATATTTCTGTTTTTGTGCCAGTATCATACTGTCTTGATTACAGTAGCTTTGTAGTATAGTCTGAAGTCAGGGAGCCTGATTCCTCCAGCTCCATTTTTCTTTCTCAAGATTGCTTTGGCTATTCGGGGTCTTTTGTGTTTCCATCCAAATTGTGAAATTTTTTGTTCTAGTTCTGTGAAAAATGCCAGTGGTAGTTTGATAGGGTAGCCATTCACTTCTAATTGTAGAGAAATTGAGAATGTAATATTGTGATTTTAAGCCCAGTCTCTGGACCATCTGGCACAGTAGTTTGTTGTCGATGTTGGCACAATGGGATATGGGTTGCAAGATAGGATTGTCCTCCTTGATGCCAACCTTTAGAGTGAGCAGATAGCTGCCAGCATGATTATCCCATCATCGTAATACAGGACTGTTTTTTTTTTTTTTGCTGCACTGGGTCTTTGTTGCTGCACGCGGGCTTTCTCTAGTTGCAGCGAGCGGGGGCTACTCTTCATTTCAGTGTGTGGGCTTCTCATTGCAGTGGCTTCTCTTGTTGAGGAGCACGGGCTCTAGGTGCGTGGGCTTCAGTAGTTGTGGCATGCAGGCTCAGTAGTTGTGGCACACAGGCTTAACTGCCCCGTGGCATGTGGGATCTTCCCAGACCAGGGCTCGAACTCGTGTCCCCTGCATTGGCAGGCGGATTCTTAACCACTGCGCCACCAGGGAAGTCCCCATAATACAGGACTTTATTCCCCCTTCAAAATCCTCCCCATTTATTTCTGAGTCCCTAAGGTAGTGCAATGTAAATTCCTAAAATTGCCTCCTAAGTCCCTATAAAAATCTGTTGGTGAGAGTCACAGCTGTTTCGTCTTAGTACCTCACTGCTGCCACTGGCCATCACAAGAGCAATGAGATCCACATGGAGGTGCTGCCTTGTAGTATTCCCCAGTGCTTGGAATGCCAGAACAGTTCAGTACAGAGGTGGGAAGAAGAGACACCTCTCTAACTCTATTTTATACTAAGTCACCTGGACACTGAAGCAGGTGAAGTTGTAGGCAGAGTCCCAGAAAGTCTTCACTGAATAGTTTCATCAGCCCTTTTAGCCCTTACCCACTCAGTTACAGGGACACTAACCCAGTCCACAGGCTACATAAGGAATAAATAGTATATCATACCCTTCATAATGACAATAATAGTAACAATACTAACAGTTAATGACTACAAAGCACTTATTGTGACAGTCACTGTTCTAAGCATTTTACTTATATTTACATTTAATCCTTACAACAGTCCTATATTATATTCTTCCTTTTACAGATGAGTAAACTGAGGGCTTACAGAACTTGCCAAAGGTCACACAGCAGGCAGGTGTCAGAGACAGGATTCAAATCCAAGTAGTCTGGCTCCACAGTATCTATACTTAACTATCGTCCTATAATATTATTCCCATTAACCCTAAAATTTCCTTATTTTCCATTAGTTAGAAAATTGAAGTTCCTATTCAAAAAAGTTCAGGAAAACAGATGGCTACTACAATGGAACTGAAACTTAAAATACAGGAGAGTAATGGGGAGGTGGGCAAGGAGGTAGCTCTACATTAGCAGCAGTGAACCAGTAGTGCTCTTGAGCCAATAAAGCTCTAATATCTAGATGGTATTTAAGTCACCACAATTGTAGTCTCCCTATTTTTCTTTCTTTCTCTTGCTTCTCCTCCCCTTTTTATTTTAAAAGACCCTTTTCGCCCCCTCTGCAAAAATCTCTTAAAAATCCCATGACATTCAGATTTATTAAAGTGAATTTCCCTCCTCCTCCAGATTTATATACATCTTTATATAGTTATCCTCCTTTCAAAGACAGTTTTTGCCTTTTGAGAATTTAGCTTGTTTACATTTAATATATATTCACAAGGTTATCTCCTTCACCAAGACAGTCTTTGTCCTTTGAGAATTTACCTTCATGCTTATGCTTTGTTTTCTGTTTTTCTTGTTTTATGTTCCTTTTCATTCTTTTCTTATTTTCTCTTGGATTAAATAATACTTTAAAAAATTGTTACATTTTTCCCTTCTATTAGGTTGTATGCCACACTTTGTTTAACCTTATTTTTAGTGGAAACATTAGATATTACAATATAAACCCTTGTCTTATTAAAGTTTAACATAAATGACTAACTTATTACTTTCAGACAATGCAAGAATCTTAGACCATATCATATCCATTTATTGCTGTTTCCTCTGGCTGGTGAGCAATACTTTTTTATTCCAGTTTTCATGGATAGGTGCATCTATCTTTCACAGCTCCTGGTTTTATGCAAGGAACTCAGCTCCAAAATTCTGCTTGCATGGTTCTGAGGCTTTGCACCCTGTCCTCTCTGTGTTTCTTAAGAATTTCTAATTATATAAATTTTATATTATAATTTCTTTTAAGATCTACATTTTGTTACAGCTGTCTTTTATAAAATTTGATAAGTTGTATGGCAGTTTTCTTGGACTTTGTTTTTCCCAACCAGAAAATTCTTAACCAGGAATTCCATGTGGATTTCTAAACCAACTGTTTTAGGAAATGATCTTTTATCCAAAAAATAACCTCACTTTGTCTTCAGTTACTGTTGAGGCTTTCTACCACATTCTAGAACCTGGGCTAATTTTATAACACAGATCTTCTTTTTAAGCTTTCTATGTCCATCTTATTATCTTGTCCTGAAGTCTATGATAAGTCTCTACTGTGAATCTTTCATTATATCTGTAATTCACATATACACAGATTTCAAGAAGTTCCCTCTTCAGTAAGACTTCTATGCTACCTTCTTGTATAAAAATGTACTTCCTTCCTGTACATTCACATCTGCCCTGGTAGGTTTGATAGCTGAAATCACTATATCATATTGATCCCTTCCTACCATCTAAAATGCTAGACCCTCAATTTCCGTCAAATATTCCAATCATCATTGTATTACTTACTCTTCTACCACTGGTAAAAATCATTTTTACCACTGGTAAAAGGCATCCTTTTCTAACCTCAAATCTAAAAGCCACTATATTAGGTTGATACAAGAACATCAATCACACTACTTTAAAAATACATCTTCTTAAGAAATATTTCTTATCTATCTACCTATATTAGTTTTCTATTGCTGTGCAACAAATTACCACAAACTTAGTGGCTTAAAACAACACCTATATATTATAGCACAGTTTCCATGGGTCAGAAGTCTGGGCAAAGTTTAGCAGGAACCTCTGCTCGGGATCTCATAAGGCTGAAATCAAGGTGTCAGCTGGAGCTGCAGTCTCATCTGATGCTCAGGGTCTTCTTCCAAGCTCATTCAGTTTTTGCCAGAATTTAGTTCCTTATAGCTAAAGAACTTACAGTTACTATCATCTTCTTTGAAGCCAGGGGAACTCATCTTTCTGACTTTTCTGCCTCTGATCTCCAAACTCTCATTTAAAGAGTAGATCTGATTATGTCAAGCCCATCCAGGATAATCGCCCATTTGATTAACTCAAAGACAACTGATTATATGCCTTAACTACATCTGCAAAAATCTCCTTTGCCATATAATGTAACCTAATCATGGGAGTGACATCCTATCATATTCACAATCCCACCCACACTCAAGAGGAGGGAATTATACCAGGCATATATACCAGGGGGTGGAAATCTTGGGGACCAGATTAGATTTCTGCCTACCACACTAGCTATACAATTATGCAGTCTTGACTATCCATTTTTTACACCAAATTTAGATCCAGATATTTTATTTTCTGGAAAATTCAAATGCAACTACTTAAGATTAAATTTTGTCATCATTAAATACTGAGACTATTTTAAAGAATGTACCACAGTTTCTGATGGCAAATCCAAAGAGGAACTCAAGAAAGTGCTTTGAGAAGTGACATTGTTATTAGAATAAATTACTACTTCCTAAAGTAGATATTTTCAAGGCGGGGGATGGGGGGTATTCATTTGGATGTAAATGTTCTGGTATATTTCTTTTAAAAAGCATCAGCTACATCACTTCTGAGTTAGTTTATTGTCAGTTATTGGAAATAGATTATTTCTTTTAGCAACTGAATAATTCTTTAGAAATTAGGTCATAAAAAAGAACAAAGAACAAATGTGGTTATGTGTGTCTATACTACAAACATATACAAACTATGTAAATATTTAAGAATTTTATGTGTGTTTAGAGAAAGATGAAGTAAAACATGTCAAAACTTAACCTTAAAGCAGTATGGATAAAAAACTATTGGTTAATTAAAAACTATAAAATTTTAGGTTATTGAATTTTTTAAACAATTTCTACGTATGATACAATGGATATGATAAATCACAGAATTACAAAGCTGGAAGGTACATTAAGAGATTAACTAAGCTTTTATCCTTTTCTGAAACAGTACTATACCTCATCTACATATAGGCTTTCTACTATAATCAAAAAGATTATCAGGGACAGATCTTAAACATTGTGGAACTGACAACCCCCTTAATATCTCAGGCTAATATCTAATTATGCTTTACTCTCTGTGGTTTCTATTAAATCTAATTTATAAACAATTTATTTATAAAACAAATTTTTGTTTCACAAAGCAACAACTAAGTAAAGGTGTGAGGTCTAAAAGTATAAAATTATGCCCAGGGAGGAGTATAGAAAAAGCAGATAAATAGACCATGACAAGATTTAAAGGTATGATTCTAGTTTTGACAAGAGCAATTTTTCTTCTCATTTCTTCTGTTTTAATAGCGTTAGTGAATCTTAGTGGCTTTTTATAGCAACTTGAGGAAAACTCCTAATAAAGTCATACTTGCCACTCTCTTACTCAAGGACTTCTACCAAGTGGTGCCGTCATTGCCCCCCTGTAATATCCCTCAGCTATAATTGCACCACATTGCCTTCCACCGTTCTTACACGTATGCCTTTTTGTCAATGGTGTTCACTCAGCTGATCTATACCCATTACTGTACACCTTTCAATCAGTAAGTATTTAATAAATATTAATCTGAACTCAGTGCTTACACTTTCTAAAACCCCTTCCATAATACAATAATTGTCTAGTGGAAGACAGAAATGTTATATACATTGTCATGAATATAAATTTACAATTACTGACTATGATTAGTACTGTGAAGGAAAAGTCTTGGCTATCATGAGGGTCATCATGAGTTCAGAGGTTAGGGACATAGAGAAAATCTCTACAAAATGGTTCAAGCTGGCAAGACACATGCGAGGAGTTAACCCCACGAGATCCTAGTCACTCCTTATTCCAAATCTTTCCCCCAGGTCCTGTGCAAGAACTGATGTATTGTTTTGCATATTGATATGTTTGCTTTGTGATTTATTATGTGATTTCAAATGATTTCATATCCCACTCTGCAATGGTAAGATCCTTGTTTTATCTCTTTTCACTGCGATACTCAACTAGCGACTAATACGCAGGAATTGTTCTTTGATAATTACGACATCGTGCAAAGGTGTGTCACAAAAATGCCATTGATAAGAAACATACACAGTTTAAGTAGTAAAATATAATGAAGCCAAAGCTAAGAGTTATGTCATGTAACATTGAATATTTATCTAAGAGTCATTCCCCCCCTTATATAAAAAGCCTAAGTTATGTTTGAATATTCACCCTCTTATGCCCATGGTACCCTCTTATGCCATGGAGCTGCCCTGATCAGCTCCAGTGGGTAAATAATCAATGGTCTCACACCAATGATGCTAGTTCCATTTCCCTTGCCTTGTGCTGGTTAATTAAGTAATTTTGGCCAATAAGAAATGAGGAGAAGTCTTTTGGAGAAGGTTTTTTTGCGCTAATAAGAAAGAGATATAAATGATCAAATATCTGTCTTCTTTAGTTGGATATTGTTGAGTGAACATGTGATGAGCCTTGCAAGTAGGAGGAGTCAAACCTAATGATCTAGCCAATATTCTGAGGATGGCAGAGCGCAAGATACAAAGAGCCAGGCTCTTTGGTAACCCAGCAGAACCACTGAATTTAACCCTAGAATTGCCCTGCCTCTGAAGTTCCTGTTACATGAGACAGTGGACTGTTCACTTTTAAAGTCACTTTCAGTTGTGTTTCCTGTTACTCTCTGCTAACAGTAGCCTAACTTATACAATTAGATTTCTAATTACATTTGCTTTACTTTTAATTTTATTCAAAATCTTTACTAGTTTTGAATCAATTTTATCATGGGCTAAAATATAAACTATTTTTTAAAAATTTGACTTTTACTTAATCAGGAACACGTCACCAGAAATTTCAGCATAAGCATACAATGACATGGAGGCTTTTTCCCCTGTTTTTTGAAACACAAAGCATCCTTGGTGAGTTTAGATTTTTATGGCAGAAATCTGCACGTGGCTAATAATTCTATTCATAAGTAGGAAGTGTGGCTACTTTGACAGATCATGGCTCAATAACAAGCATGCAGGTCTAAGTTATCACACAGTTTGGATGTGAATTCAACATCAGGATAATGACAGTTGCCAAGGATTTGTGCTTGCTGTCGCTTCATACCAGTGTTGTCTGTCAAAATGTCTCTTTTTCTTATACAGAAGCCATAGAATTTTTATGGATAGCAATTACTTACAATATACAATGAGGTACATCAAATCTAACAACCACTCTTTAGCCCCTCATTATTTGGTAGTCTCTTTGTTAAATGTAGTCAACCATTTTCATCTAAATTATTTATTTATACTGTATATTTGACAAGCATATATTTCTCGCTTTATATTCTCATGGCATTTAAACCTTCCTGAAGAGTTATGGGTTTTTTTAATATTGTCATTTGTAAAACTTTCTTTATCCTATTACCATTTTAATGGTAATTAAACTCTCTAATTGGAATAAATACAAATAAGAAAATGTAAACATGAAGGGAAATGACCCTAAGTACATTCAATAATAAATCACCAGCTTAAAATACTGGATAGCAGATAAAAGAAATAACCCCACATACATTTGGTGCATGGAAACTTGTATAAAATCTGCAGTACACAAAGCACAAAGATTTCACTAATCGTCATCCTACCTTTCCCCCAATTTGATGAAAGAAATAACCTCTAAAGATATAAATAACTTTCTACAATTGCTAGATAAAGTGTGATTTAAACATCATGGAAAGTGAATAATAAAGTGGTAATAATATATGTGAACAATTTCCCCCAAATTTTATTCTGAACACCAGAAGAAAATGTAATTCTAGTTTGACCTAGAAATATTGGTAAAGATACCTTGATTGCAGAGCAATTAGTTATTTTATAACACATAATAAGTCCAATTTTTATTTGTAACTCAACGACTGAATAACTAATGTATTTCTTCAAATTACACATATACTCTACAGGAGATATTCAATGTCTGTTAAACTGAACTTGCTCGCTTTTGTAGAAGGAAATCTAAACAAGAAGAACAATTTATAAAATCCGTAAAGGACCCATCTGAGTGTAGGATCAGAGCATAAATCATCCCACCCAAAGGAAAAAAAGGATACTACTTCTGCTTGTGCAAAAGTGCAAAGGAATAAAAATAAAGTACATCTTAAATCTAAAGCCAGGGGAGGTTATAGATATTGTATAAGGATTTTCCAGAGGAGATTTAAATTTTCAAAAAGAAGCGAAATAGTCTTTTAACATTTTTAAAGTAAATAATATATTAATGTTTGGATCTGTAGAGTCTTTTCTAAGGCTTGAAGGAAAAATCTGAGAAAAAGTTATGAATTAGGAAAAGCGTAATTTGTTGGTCAATGGAGGTTGGAAACAGTGAAAGCATCGTCTTGCCTCATTAACCACTGGGCCGTGTTCCCCTCACTGCGTTCTGCTGCTCATCCCATGGTGGGAACTGACGGCTCAGCTTTGGAATGATGAGATTACTAAACTTAAACTGTCCCTAGAAAAGGCGATATAACCAAATGTTTATATTTCAAAAATAGTCTAAGACTAATTCCAATTCAGAATAGCCAAGAAGATAACTAAAATGACATAAAAAAGTGAATGAACAGATTAGGCACTGTTAGTCTCCTTGAAAGCAAGATTTGTCTGTGAAAAAGCAACCCAGATAATCTATAAGAAGAAGTTGTTGGCAATTCACTTTTAAAACTGATTTAAGTCCTAATGTAATGTACTAAAAATAATTTGTCCCCTCAGGGAACTAAAAGAGTTGTTATTACACTCAGCTGCAAGCAGGATAAAAAAAAGCACTATAACATTCTGTTAAGAACACATACAGGGGGCTTCCCTGGTGGCGCAGTGGTTGAGAATCAGCCTGCCAATGCAGGGGACACGGGTTCGAGCCCTGGTCTGGGAAGATCCTACATGCCGCGGAGCAACTAGGCCCGTGAGCCACAACTACTGAGCCTGTGCGTCTGGAGCCTGTGCTCCGCAACAAGAGAGGCCGCGAGAGTGAGAGGCCCGCGCACCGCAATGAAGAGTGGCCCCCACTTGCCGCAACTAGAGAAAGCCCTCGCACAGAAACGAAGACCCAACACAGCCAAAAATAAATAAATAAATAAATTTTAAAAACAAAAAACAAAAAAAAATTAAAAAAAATTAAAAAATAAAAAATAAAAAATGTGCAAATACACATTATATTAGCATTGGCATTTATATAAAGGACTACTTAAAAAGTCTATTTAGAAATTTTTTTCCATTGTCTTATTGGGAGGAACCAATGTTTTTTCCACTGTCAATTGGGAGGAACTATCATGAGAAAACTGTCTCTACAATATAACCACTGGGTAATGATTTTCTAAAAATTATCTAGCCATATAGCTAGCACACTGTGTCAATGATCTCATATGTTGCTAATACGCACTCATAGCTCAGAGGAATAAGGCAAAACAAAGGTTAGCTGAAAGTCTAGATTTCACTTTCACCTAAAACTTAGTGGCATATAAAAAAACAATCAATCTGTTCTAAGATATAAATATGGCCTAGCATTTCTATAAGGAGATTAACACAATCCCTAATTTAAGAATAGTTTCTTCAATGCTTTTATAGTCCACATTTTCTTTTTAACGTAAAAACTATGGCATCACGTTTAGCCAGCCAATAGTCAATACCTGACAGACACTTTTTTGTTCTTTCACTTTCTAATAGAGAAAAAACACAGGAAAAATACCTCTTGTCTCCTCTGCTTTATATTTCTGAGAAGTGCAGTAGAGTATAATAGTTGAGTTTTGGCTGTGGAGTTAGATACATTTGGGTTCAAACTGTACCTTCTCTACCTAGCAGCTGTGTGATCTTAATGAACCTCTAGAGGTCTTTGTTTCCTCATATATAAAATGGAGATGTCTAAAATACTGTCTGCCTTACATTCCTCCCAGAGTTGTTTTGAGAACTAAATAAATATAATGCAGGTTAAGCACTTAGCATGGTGAGTGGTATATAGCAAATATCACCTGCCTTGCCATTCCTGTTATTATCACTATCCTACCTGTCCACAAGTCAGACTCTAGGAATAATTTATGTTTATTGCATCATCTATCTTTTTTCTTCCCATAAAATAGAAAAAAAAAAAATGGAAGGGCTGTAACCCAGGCAACAACCATCACATCTCCAAGTTACGTTTGACATAATCTCTACTAAATATTAAGCATTTACATAGACAACCTTCTTTAAGCACTTTTATCCCCTTCAGAATTCAGTTTAAGCTGCTGAAATAATATTCTTACCTTGGTAAATCATTCGAAATATATTTGTAAATTGGGTGAACGGTATCCCCATTGAAGGTGTCTTCAGGGTTGCTTTGCTGTGAAACCTCCGTGGGTGACAAAGGAGACCGAGAAAGCGCTGCTCTGTGATCTTCTGTCATTGTCAGCTCAAAATGAGGAAGAATGTTATTTAATTTAAAATGTAAAATCCTCCTGGGTTATTAACTGAGGCTGGGCATTAATCACAATTTACTTCTCATCATGTTCTAGAGCATGTAGCCACTGCTAAATGTGAAATCTCATTAGAAACGAACAGAGATGAGAGCCTAAAGGAAGACAAAAATATGAATCTAAGTCTTTGATAAGTATAATCTTATTTAAGAAAAAAATGATAATTTGTTGCAAAGTATTTTAATTTTTGCTATTTGCTAAAACATCGCTAATTATACAAACTTAACATGAGGAATATGTTATTGAAAGGTGCAACACAATGCTTTTTTTTTTTTTTTTGCCCTTTCTCCTTCCTTTTTTGGAAGCTACCTTCCCCTTGATTCTGTTGGGAATTATGTGGCCATGCTTTCCTGGAAGTGAATGTATCCAAGGCTAGACAATCAAAGTACCTTCCCCAGACACAGGGATTGCTAAATCAGAGTTTAGATGGAGAAGACAAAGGAGTGCTCTGTTCTTTAGAATTGCTAGCTTTAAAAACAATGTAGGGGCTTCCCTGGTGGCGCAGTGGTTGAGAATCTGCCTGCCAATGCAGGGGACACGGGTTTGAGCCCTGGTCTGGGAAGATCCCACATGCCGTGGAGCAACTGGGCCTGTGAGCCACAACTACTGAGCCTGAGTGTCTGGAGCCTGTGCTCCCCGACAAGAAATGCCGCGATAGTGAAAGGCCCGTGCACCGCGATGAAGAGTGGCCCCCGCTTGCCACAACTAGAGAAAGCCCTCGCACAGAAACGAAGACCCAACACAGCCATAAATAAAAAAAATAATAATAATAAAAACAATGTAAACTTCTACCATTGAGAATGAAGCAAAAACAGATGAAAGAAAAAGTGAGAGATGGAGAGAGATTAAAAAGTGAGAGATTCCTGATGACAACATTTGAATCTCTGAACCTCGCTATTAAAAACAACCACATCTCTTGAGTTTCCTGGGTATGTGAGTCAGCAGATTCCTTTTTGTTTGTTTAAGCTAGTTTGAGTTGGGATTCTATTTGTAACCTAGACATCTTGAATAATGCACACAGACAACCTAAAATTTCTTATGACCAAAACAATATGTTCATAAGAAATGATATCAATGAATGTCATAGGGTCCTTTCCAGGGTGTAATCACCCCATTCACATGCTGATACAAATAGCTGCAAAGTCTCAGGTCTGAGTACCCCACTAAGGTAAAGAGGAGTCCCAAGGTAACATGACATATCACAACTAAGGGAAGGATATTACTTGTAAGGTAATAAAAAATGCTACTTTACCTTTTTTCTGATATTCTGAAATAAATGCATTCATTCATCCACAGGTTATTTCTTGAGAACCTACGATGTACTTGGCATTGTTCTAGGCACTCAGAATTTTTTTAGTTAACAAAGCAGAAAACATCGTGCCCTTGTGGAGCTTACGTTCTAGTGGAGGCAGATGATAAATAATAAGCATAAGATATCAGTACATCATAAGAGGTTAAATGATAAATGCTATGGAAAAAGACTGATTAGGAAGGATAGTTTGGGAATATGAAGGTGGAGGGAATTGCAATTTTAAATAGGTTTGTCAGCATAGGCTTCACTGAGGTGGTAGTATCTGGGCAAAGACTTGAAAGAGTCAAGGAAATTAGCCATCCGATACCCAGGAAAGAGTAAGAAGGCCGTAAGGTGGGGTATACCTGGCAGATGTGAGGAACAGCACAAGCAGATGAATAGGTGAAAAAGAAGAAATGTAGTTGTGATGAGGTTAGAAAGACAATGGGGGTGAGGGGGTGGAGATAACATAGGGCCTTTAGGACACTGTCAGCACTTTAACTGAATTAGAGAGTCCATGGAGTGTTCGGAACAGGGGAGTTATATGACATTTAAAGAAAGATAATTTTGGCTGCTTTGTTAAAAATGTACCAAATGCAACAAAATTTCAATGTCCTAATTTGTCCATATATTAATATCTTCTAATACTTGTATAAATTCTCTGTGGTAGAGACAGCTGTCTGCCAACATCCAGTCTATCCATTCCTTCCTTCTTCTACGATACTAGAATCCCTGATTTTTAACTGAGGCATATGGCTGCCCAAAATAAAGACTATTTTCTAGTCTTCCTTACAACTTGGTAAAGCCATATAAAACAAGCCTGGCCAATCAAATATTAGTGGAAACAATCTATGCAGGTGAGTTCGTCTTTCTTTTCTCTCCTTTCTGCTACCTAGAATGAAAACATGAAGGCTGGCACTAGACAGGTCATCTTTATCTTTGATATGATGCTAGGAATGAAAACCATGCCCCAGGGAAGATGGAAGCAGTTTGAATCTCTGACAACATGGAGTACCATACCAACTCTAGACTACCTACCTCCAGACTTTTACTTTAGAAATAATTTTCTAGTTTGTGCAAAACAATGTTAATTTGGGTCTTTGTTGTTTGCAGTTGAACCTAATCCTGAAACTCCTGATATTCCTTGAACTAAGTTGCTTTCAAAAACCTAAAATATATGACATTGGCTTAGACTTAAGAAATGGAAAAAACACTAGGATGGCTTGGAATCTAAATTTAATTGAGAGTCCAGTAATTTGGGTATGTGGGTCCTTTTAGGCTCACCAAGCTTCCCCAATCGCATAAGACAATTTCTTAAGGTAAATCAATCAATCAATCTCTCTCTCTCTCTCTCTCCATATATATATATATACACACACACATATATACATGTACATATGTATATATATAATGTATTATATTAATATATTATTAATGTATGTATAATTATATATTTATTAATGTGTGTGCATTTATATATACACACACATACATCCTGTTGGTTTTGTTTCTATGGAGAACCCTGATACCCCTCTTTCAAAGACCATGTCAGCCTGCAGGCTGAGCTAGAACTAGAGCCAGAAAGACCTTCCCGAAGCATGGACCAGTAGAGCCAGTCAGATGATGGAAGGCAATGGGATCAGTAGTATTGATGTGGGTCAGTAAGGAGCTATGGCAACCACAGTAACACCAAAAGCACCAGCAGCAAAAAGAGACAAACTGGCCAACAGTCTCCTCATTCGGGAGAGGGCACCTGAAGGACTACCTTCTTGAACTATGATTAACTCCTTAGATAATTTACAACACAGGAAGCTCAAAGAGTCTGATGCTAGACTTGCTGCTAGTTAAGCTTGTGGAAGAATAAAAGAACTATAATATAACTTATACTCACAAGTATTACAGAGGAATACATATCAATAACACATAAGATCATGTCTTTCTCTGCCACTTTCTAGCTATGTGACCTTGAGTCTTATAACCTTTCTGAGCGTCAGTCCTCTCATTTGCAAAACCAGTTATCCGCATGGTTATGAGGATTAAATAAACAAAACTGTGAATGTGACAGTGTTTAGCATAGTGCTTGCCACATGGTAGACATCCATCAAATGTTAGGTGAATCTGAATCACTATCAAAGTAAGAAAAGGTATGTCTTTCTACATAGTTTAATAAGAGAAGGTACTTTTCTCTGCCCAGCTCTCCTCTGGTCTTCCAACTGGAGACTAAAGGGCTGTTGCCCTTCACAGTCTCCCTCCCCCTTTAAGTCTCACAATAGGAGGGCTGAGGCTTCCACAACAACCATTGCCTGCTCAGTTCTCATAGATCAGGTTCTTCTTAATTGGGGAAGGCTTATAAGTGAAAAAATCCAACTGTGCATAGAAAGGAAGATCATATAGAGTAAATCACCTTGCAGAACAAAATCCCTTGAGTAACCTGGTGTGTTTATTATATAATCCAATTATTAAAAAATAAAAAAATTTGCACTGAACTACTCAAAAATATCTCTTGAAATATAGCAATAGCTTTACTTTTTACTTAATGAATGATTACAATCCCAATCTTCACCAAAAGAGGTAATCATTTTAGTGATGGTTATAGTTTTATTTTTTCACGTAAAACAGCTTCTGGATGCTTTTAGGTGGAATGAGTTATGTAAGTGTGAAATCATTACCATTATTAAGTGCAATATTTCTTCTGTAATGTTACTTTAAAAACAGTGTCATCCTCACTAAAAGTAGAATGTATTAACAGGTTAAGTAGAATATGCAGACTACAATAGGTTTTCGGATAACATTGTGGCACATTACTAATTAAATGAGAACTAATTGTTAATTAGAAATTAAAGAAATAAAAATGTGTTAATTTTAATTTGACTAACATTAAATACTATGGTATTTTAGTAGAGTACAGAAAAAGCCACTGCCTTATGTTTTGTTAACACATGTAGAGTTTATTCACTGACACACTGAAAAACCACTATTTTTCTTTGCTTCCCATCCGTTAACAATTTGACATGAATATGAGTTCTCCTCTAATGGTCCTAGATCTGCTCTTCCCCTGGTTTTTTAAAAAAGCATTCAAGTTCACAGTGGTTATGAGCCTGGACACTAGAGCCAGAGTGTCTGGGTTTAAAACCCTGCTGCCCATTCACTGGCTGTGACACTTTGGACAAGTCACATAACCTCTTTGTGCATCAGGTTCCATCATCTGTGAAATGGGGTTAAAAATGGTAGCCACTTCAGATAGTAAAAGCAAATTGTGGGAGAAATTTATTTGCATATTTAAAGATTTATGCTGTCAGGAGTTTCAATATTCCTTAGTGCCTGTTTCTTTTGCAGTACAAATTTTCGAAGAAGAATATTGAATACTTTAATTCACTAGTACCTTGGTGCAAATGATTTTTATCAGTTCTATTTCTTTCTTCAACTGGAAAGGATTGCATGAAACCACTTGGGGAAAGAATGAATAAATAGAGGCACGTAGAAAGTGGGAAAAGAAGGTAGAAAGGAGAGAAGCAAGATCTGTCACGCAAGTTTCCTAGTTCATAATTTTACTGTTAACCATGTACAGAAAAATATTTTGTACAGAAAAAATATTTTGCTTGATTTTTCTATTATTTCTTTGAAAATTCTCAAGAAAAATGTCAAATAAATTGCTTGGGAAAACTTAAAAAAAAAAAAAAAGAATGGTAGCCACTTCATAAAGTTGATGTACTTGGAACACAGTAGATACCAAGTGTCAGCTGTTAAAGAGGAGAGGCTTGATGGTCTTCAAGTCAGGGCACTGAGTACCAATAACCAACAGTACATGGAGACTTTCCAAGGGGCATGCAAGTGTGGACAGTTTTAAGTAAATCAATTTCCAGATCCTTGGCTTCCATATATATGCTTTCCTAAAAGGCATCTGCCCAAGAAGCTGCCTGTCCCAACTATAATTTGTCCTTGGAAAGTCTCCATTCTGTCATTTTACAAAAGAAAGGCATTCCTTTTATGCCCATTCCAGGGCCTCAAACCAAGAGACAACTCCACTATTCCTTTAATAAAGAAATTATAAGTGCTCCCCACTAACCTATATCATTAATATATATATTTCCAATAATTTTTACTTTTTGTATTTAAAGAATATCAAAAATGGCACTATATCCAAGCTGCTTTGAATAAATGTATACTAAAAATAATTATAATAAAAATTAAATCCTAGGGAAATTTTCCAATACTTACAACCTTATGGTCATAGGACATTTAAAAAATTTGTTGTTATTGTATCTTAGACTAGCCAATTAAAGACTTTCAAGCATAAAAGATAAGAAATGGAGTAGATAGATAAACAGCAAGGACTTACTGTATAGCACAGGGAACTATATTCAATATCTTGTAATAAACTATAATGGAAAAGAATTTTAAAAAGAATATAGACATATACATATATATGTATAACCAAATCACTTTGCTGTACACCTGAAATTAACACAATATTGTAAATCACCTATACTTCAATAAAAAAAAAAAAGAAATGGAATGGAAATAAGTTTAAGGAGAAAAAAGAAGGATGTAAAAATTTCAACTGTCGAAGAAGAGCTTGTTAATATTTTTAATGTTTTAAAATCTCTATAGCATTCAGGCCTCGGGCCAAAATATTCCATGAACATGTGACATCTCGTCATGCCTGAAAACAGGAAGTTATCAAAGACAAGTGGGGCATGTCAAAAGGACATAGAAACCAACTTGAAGGGGATTCCACTGGCCAAAGATGGGGCACTCTGAACATAAAAAAAGTAAAGGATTGAAACATTAAACATATAAAAATCCACGAGTACCTAATACTAAAATAAAATTTTATAACTTCATTATTTCATAATTCACCTTTGTTACTTGCTAGGGCACCAACTTAACTGTTCTCAAAAATAATAAGTGTACTTTTCCTGCTTTCCTAAATGGGCTATAATTCAGGATAACCAAATAAATGATGAGAGAAAATTCTTCTTCATAGAAGAATCATAGCTAATACATGTAGATGGAATAAAAGAACTAGCAAATCACCATAGTGCAAACCATAATGAAATAATGGATCCAGATAATGTTTGTCCAGGTAATGTTTGTGATTATTAGATGAAAGAGTGATGGGAAACTTATAACAGATGAATCTGACCGATATCACCTGTACCACTGATATATATTAATATGTCACTAAAATAAGAAAACCAGAAATTGTTTCTCCTTATATGACTCCACAGGAATTATAAACATAGGACCATCTATAAAGCATTCTCGCCACAAACACTGAATGTAATCAAATCTTTAGATCTAATTTCTAGTTTGTGAGAAAAGCGGGAAGGGAGAGAAACATGTTACATGTTAAATGACATGGCACAAAATTAAGAGGAGGGAGAAATGTTACAAATGAAAAGAGACTGAAGAATCATATCAACAAGATGCAATGCATAAACCTTGTTTAGATCCTGATTTGAACAAACCAACTTTCATAAGACATGCATTTTTGAGGCAACTGGTGATATTTGAACACAAACTGGGTATTATTGGTATCAAGGAAATTATTTTATTGGGTATGGATAAAAGGTATTGTTATGATAAATATTATCTGTTAGAGATACAAACCAAACTATTTTTAAATAAAATATTATTTGGATTTGCTTTAAAATACTCCAAGAAGAAAAGTGAAAGAGAATATAAATAAGAATGGCAGAAGTTGATGGTTGTTTGTATTGGGTAAAAAGTATGTGGGAGTTCGTTTTATTATTTTTCCTTTTGTGTTTGAAAATGTTCATAAGAAAATGTTTCTTAAAAATCATATGGAATTTACATTTTATTAGATATGTTTAAAAGACTGATGTAACGGCTTTATTTTAAAATGTCAGCATTCATAATATACCAGAAATTACATCTTTTCCAACTATTTAAGCTTATGATGAGAAATTTTAAATGTCAACTTAAAATTGTGCATGGGAATATATAAGCAAAACTATTTGAAGGTCACTATTCTAGCCAATAAGTACCTCCAACCTCAGCTTTGAAAAGGAGAGAATTTAAGTAGGACAGAGCTGACACACACACCCTCCTACTCTTCTTCCCAGATAAACTGGGATTTGCTCAGTTTTCCTGGGTTTACTTAGGAAGGGCCCATTCTAGAGGTGAGAGACAGGTTCTCATAATTCTTTCATTGTGGACAAGGTCCTTAAGATTATCATAGAATCACCATAATTTAACACTCCTTTCACAGTTTGTTATCAGTCCCTCAACCAGATAGGGATTTTAAGCATTCGCTTAAAATCTCAGACTGTGAGGGAGGATTACTGAAGTTCAAAGTGAAGAGTACTGCCAAGTGGAAAATTACCTTGAACACATTACCAAGCAAGCTAACCCAGAGGGCTCACAGACCAAATTAAAATCCTCCATTCACACAATTTACTAAAAAAATTAAAAACACACAGTGATAAGCAAGGGGAAAGAAAGCAATAAACTAAGTCAACATACTTAAGATAGAGGGAGAGTGGCAGGATCATGCTATCCAAATCCTGTTCTTTCTGTCCATATCAGCCTTCCCCATGACGGTGTGCTATAAGAACCAGAGTTGAGATGTAAGCCAGTGGCCCAGAGAGAAGGTACCAGGGATTAATGGGAGAGACACAGAGGCAGTTGTGCCTGGCCAAAGCTGTAGCTTGCCAATTCGCTTGGTGAAGAGCTATAGGTTTTATTTGCATTTCTTGGGCACAGTTCTTTGGGCCAAAACGGGACCATACTGGATGTTATTAGTAGGTGGTCAGTTTAGGGACAACACAGCGATCAGCCCTGAAGTGGCAAGATTATGACTTAGTCTACCTTTCTACTGAATAAATAAAACTTGTCTATTCTATCATATATGCCATTTAGTCACTTTATCTTGGTACATTTTATAGGTTACTAACTTGCTTATTATGTATATTCAACACATCTTCTGAATTCTGCCTTTGTTTCTCAAACTACTTACGCATATCTTTTTTTTTTTTTGGCTGCACAGCATGCAAGATCTTAGTTCCCAACCAGGGATCGAAACCTGTGCCCCCTGCAGTGGAAGCTTGGAATCTTAACCACAGGACCACCAGGGAGGGAAGTCCCGCATATCTATACTTAACACAGCCTATGAATTACACCTATACCTCATAAGCTATTAGCTTACTTACTACCTATGCTCAACATTTCTTATGTTTCATCATCCCATTTGTTTTTTTTATCTTGTACAGCTGAATTGAATATTCAAATCACATTATATTGTGCCTTCTAGTAGGCTAGAGATACAAGGAGCAGTGGAAGAAAGCCACAAGAAGACAAGAAAAGACAAGAAATGTGGGACTGCCATCATCTTAAAAGGCTTTAGGTGTAATTAGAGCAAGGTTGCAGGATACAAGGTTAATATACAAAAGTTAATTGCAAACAAGTAGAATTTGAAATTAGAAACATTTGCACAGAACTCAAAAAAATGAAATACTGAGACATAAATCTAACAAAATACATACAAGATCTATATGAGAAAAACTACAAAAGACCAGAAATAGACCCACATAAATATAGTCAACTGAACTTTGACAAAGGAGGACAGTGGCAGAAAGACAGTCTTTTCAACTAATGGTACTGGAACAACTGCACATACACATGCAAAAAAAAAAAAAAAATTAATCTAGACACAGACCTCATACCCTTCACACAAACTAGCTCAAAATGGATCACAAAACTAAATGTAAAACACAGAACTATAAAACTCTTAAAAGATAACATAGGAGAAAATCTAGATGACCTTGAGTATGGCAATGACTTTTTAGATACAACACCAAAGGCATGATCCATGAAAGAAATGACCAAAAGGCCAGATTTCATTAAAATTAAAAACTTCTGCTCTGTGAAAGACAAAAGAGGATGATAAGACAAGCCACAGACTGGGGGAAAAGATTTGCAAAAGACATATCTGATAAAGGACTATTATCCAAAATTTACCAAGAACTCTTAAAACTCAACAATAAGAAAACAAACAACCTGATTTTAAAATGGGCCAAAGACTTTAACACACACCTGACCAAAGAAGACATACAGATGGCAAATAAGCATGTGAAAAGATGCTCCACATCATATATCAGCAGGCGAATGCAAATTAAAATGAGATACCACTACATACCTATTAGAAGGGCCAAAATCCAGAACACTAACACCACCAAATGCTGGTGAGGATGTGGAGCAACAGGAGCGCTCATTCACAGGCACAGCCACACTGGAAGAGTGTTTGGTGGTTTCTTACAAAGCTAAACACATTCTTACCGTATGACTCAGAAATCATGTTCCTTGATATTTATCTAAATAATCTGAAAACTTATGTCCACACTAAAACTGGCACACAGATGTTTATAGCAGCTTTATTCATAACTGACAAAAGTTGGAAGCAACCAAGATGTCCTTCAGTAGGTGAACAGGTAAACAAAGTATGGTCTAGACAGATAATGAAATATTATTCAACACTACAAAAATAAAATGAGTTATGATGTCATGAAAAGATATGGAGGGACCTTAAATGCTTATTACTAAGTGAAAGAAGCCAATCTGAAAAGTCTGTGTACTGTATGACTCCAACTATTGACATTCTGGAAAAGGCAAAACTGTGGAGAACTTAAAAAGATCAGTACTTGCCAGAGGTTGGGGGTGGAGCGGTAGAAATGAATATATGGAACATAAGATTTCTATGGAAAGTACTCTGTATAATACCATAATTAATGGATACATGTCATTATACGTTTGTCCAAAACATAGAATTGAACACCATGAATGAACCCAAACGTAAATTGTGGACTCTTGGTGATTATGATATGTCAATGTAGGTTTATCGATTGTAACAAATGTACCACTCTGCTGGGGGATATTAATAATGGGGGAGGCTATGTATGTGTGGGAGCAGGGCTTATATGGGAAATCTCTGTACCTTCCCCTCAATTTTGCTGTAATCTTAAACTGCTCTAAAAAAATTAAGTTCTAGTTTTTAGAAAAGGCTTCAGAAGGTCATTGTTCTGCAGTTCCCAGTACAGAGAGCTAGTCCATATCTGATAGGAGAAGAGTCAGAGGGAACTTCTAAAGACCAGTCCCAAGCAATGCATATTTGGAAATCCTTAGGCAGACTTCTTGGCCATATCCCTCCAAGTCAGAATGTATCTGTCTATTGAGGACTACTGTAGCATTCCAGCAGTGACATATCATGTTTCCTGACATCAGATTTGGCCTCACTGATTTAATTGCCATTAACCTCCCTCCAATGCTGAAACAATGTCTCCACACCACAGTAGAAGCCATTATATCCCACAGTTGCACCCTCAGGTATATAAGATATTATCAAGGTAGATAATGACCTTGGTTCAGGAGGTCATGTAAGTTGCTGCTACACTCCTTATTAGGAGACACCTGCAAGGCTGCCCTTTCAGATATCTCATTTTGTAAAGGCCCATCTCCCAAAAAGCTTGTCTAGAAGGCTGACCATTCAATTCAATGAAGGAAGACACTTGATTTCTTCCTGAAATCTACCTTTCTGGTGCCCTATAAACATGTAAATTACATATTAATCACCTATATTACTAATTATTATTTTTAAAATTAATTTTGTGACAATAGAAATATAGCTTACTATAGAAGTCTATTCTTTCACAATGTAATAGTTGTATTCCAGTTGTATTTCATAATGCAATAGTTGTTATCAAAACTTGCTTCATAAAAATAATAGTTCAGTTGAAAAAAGGTGGTGAGGTTAAGGACTGGAGTTCGAAACTCTCAAATAAGTTTTTTTTTCCCTGTTGGAATCTCAATGATAAATGTTTTTGCTTGTTTGTTTTGTTCTAATAGCTGTAATTGTACAACTCTATGAACTAAATATACTAAGATAAACCCAGCCACCTAGCTTTGCCTTCTTCTATGCTACCAGAACTATGGTTAGCAGAGCAGTTTTTGTATATTCTTATCATATTATTATCACCCATTGTTATGATAAATAAAACATAAAGAAGGCATCTTTGTGGCCCTCCAAATGTTTTTCCTAAAGCCACTTTGCTAATTCCTGATCCTATCATACATCCATTCAATCATCAAATATTTATTAACCACCAACTATTTTCAGACTTAAAAAAAAGACAATGGATTCAACATTGAACAAGACAATATTTATTGTTCCTTCACTAGCTGAATTTTCATTATAATGAATGTGCCCAATTTTAATTAACTTCTCGTATTAAAAACAATTTGAATGATGATAACTGCAGTTATTACAGAAATCCCCATATTAAGATTGGAAAGATAAGTATAAAAAATAAAATTTCTTACAATCTCCTACCCTTGGAGTTAGCCACCATTATAATTTTTTTTTTTTTTCTTAAGTTAAAGATGACCCAGGTTTTTTTGGTTGTTGTTGTTGTTTTTTAATTTTTTTATTTTTATTTTTGGCTGTGTTGGGTCTTCGTTTCTGTGCGAGGGCTTTCTCTAGTTGCGGCAAGTGGGGGCCACTCTTCATCGCGGTGCGCGGGCCTCTCACTCTCGCGGCCTCTCTTGTTGCGGAGCACAGGCTCCAGACGCGCAGGCTCAGTAGTTGTGGCTCACGGGCCCAGTTGCTCTGAGGCATGTGGGATCTTCCCAGACCAGGGCTCGAACCCGTGTCTCCTGCATTGGCAGGCGGATTCTCAACCACTGCACCACCAGGGAAGCCCCCATTATAATTTTTGAATATTTGTTTTCTGACTTTGGTCAATGAATTTACAGAGATACATAGTCTTTTCTTTAAACAAATGTGTGACCATATTAAAATCCAATTTATATACAGCTGTGTTCACCTAATGAGAATATTCCTATGTTATTAAATATTTGTTGAGAACATGATTTTTAAAAAATATTTATTTATTTATTATTGGCTGGGTTGGGTCTTCGTTGCTGCGCGCGGGCTTCCTCTAGTTGCAATGAGTGGGGGCTACGCTTTGTTGCGGTGCGCGGGCTTCTCATTGCGGTGGCTTCTCTTTTGTGGAGCACGGGCTGTAGGCGAGCAATCTTCAGTAGTTGTGGCACACAGGCGCAGTAGTTGTGGCTCGTGGGCTCTAGTGCGCAGGCGCAGTAGTTGTGGCACATGGGCTTAGTTGCTCTGCAGCATGTGGGATCTTCCCGGACCAGGGCTCAAACCCTTGTCCCCTGCACTGGCAGGTGGATTCTTTTTTTTTTTTTTTTAACATCTTTAATGGAATATAATTTCTTTACACTGTTGTGTTAGTTGCTGCTGTGTAACAAAGTGAATCAGCTATACGTATACATATATCCCCATATCCCCTCCCTCTTGCCTCTCCCTCCCACCCTCCCTAACCCACCCCCCTAGGTGGTCACAAAGCACTGAGCTGATCTCCCTGTGCTATGTGGCTGCTTCCCACTAGCTATCTATTTTACGTTTGGTAGTGTAGATATGTCAATGCCACTCTCTCACTTCATCTCAGCTTACCCTTCCCCTCCCCATGTCCGCAAGTCCATTCTCTACATCTGCTTCTTTATTCCTGTCCTGCCCTTAGGTTCTTCAGAACCATTTTTGTTTTTAGATTCCATATATATGTGTTAGCATACAGTATGTGTTTTTCTCTTTCTGACTTACTTCACTCTGTATGACAGACTCTAGGTCCATCCACCTCACTACAAATAACTCAATTTCATTTCTTTTTATGGCTGAGTAATATTCCATTGTATATATGTGCCACATCTTCTTTATCCATCCGTCAATGGACACTTAGGTTGCTTCCATGTCCTGGCTATTGTAAATAGAGCTGCAATGAACACTGTGGTACATGACTCTTTTTGAATTACGGTTTTCTCAGGGTATATGCCCAGTAGTGGGATTGCTGGGTCATATGGTAGTTCTATTTTTAGTTTTTTAAGGACCCTCCATACTATTCTCCATAGTGGCTGTATCAATTTACATTCCCACGAACAGTGCAAGAGGGTTCCCTTTTCTCCACACCTTCTCCTGCATTTATTGTTTGTAGATTTTTTGATGATGGCCATTCGGACCGGTGTGAAGTGGTACCTCATTGTAGTTTTGATTTGCATTTCTCTAATGATTAGTGATGTTGAGTGTCCTTTCATGTGTTTGATGGCAATCTGTATATCTTCTTTGGAGAAATGTCTATTTAAGTCTTCTGCACATTTTTGGATTGGGATGTTTGTTTTTTTGATATTGACCTGCTTGTATATTTTGGAGATTAATCCTTTGTCAGTTGCTTCATTTGCAAATATTTTCTCCCATTCTGAGGGTTGTCTTTTCTTCTTGTTTATGGTTTCCTTTGTGGCGGGCAGATTCTTAACCATTGCACCACCACGGAAGTCCCAAGAACATGATTTTTTTTTATTACTTGTTTAATATCCTAGCTGGTTGATCCAAATGCTTCCTATAGCAAATAAAGTTGTGGTTTTTGTTCACACCTTTGACCGTACCACTGAATACTTGCTAGTGGGAAGCAGCCGCATAGCACAGGGAGATCAGCTCAGTGCTTTGTGACTGCCTAGAGGGGTGGGATAGGGAGGATGGGAGGGAGACACAAGAGGAAGGGGATATGTGGATATATGTATATGTATAGCTGATTCACTTTGTTATACAGCAGCAACTAACACAACAATGCAAAGCAATTATACTCCAATAAAGATGTTAAAAAAAAAAAGTTGTGGAAGTTAAATTCCAAGATTAAAATGTATGAACAATTTTAAACCTGCTGATGTGTATTTCCAAGGTGACTTGCTTTTTAGACATGTACCAATTTCTAAAACTACAGAAATAGTATATGAAAGCCCATCTAACAGCACTCATTACTGGAATAAAATATTATTTCTTAGCCTTACCAATTTAAGAATAATTTTCTAACTGTTAGTGAAAATTTAATTTAAAAATTACCATTATTTAAAGTTTTCATCATATCGATACTCAAGGAGAAATATCAGGGGATAATCAATAAGATTTTATGGATCTGGAGGGTGTTACGCTTAGTGAAATAAGTCAGACAGAGAAAGACAAATGCTGTATGTTATCACTTATATGTAGAATCTAAAAAACAAAACGAATGAATATAACAAAACAGAAAGAGACTCACAGATATAGGGAACAAACTAGTGGTTACCAATGGGGAGAGGGAAGGGGGATGGGGCAAGATAGGGACAGGGGATAAACTACTATGTATAAAATAAAAAGCTACAAGGATATATTGTATAGCACAGGGAACATAACCAATATTTTCTAATAACTTTAAATGAAGTATAACCTATAGAAATTTTGAATCACTATGTTGTATACCTGAAACTAATATAATATTGTAAATCATCTATACCTCAAATAAATACATACATACATACCATTATTTAAATTTTTTATCATATCAGTACTCAAGGAGGAATATCAAGGGATAATCAGTAAGATTTTATGAACTACAAATTAGTTTAATTCTACTTAGAAAACCATTCAATTAAAAGAAGAAATTCCTGAAATATAGGATATATGTTAAACTTCTAGAGATTTTAAAGATAACTGAGTTCAAAATATCTAATTAGCTCAGTGCCCCCTTTCCCATATACTTATGAGAACATATCCAATTATCTTGAAAAAGGCAATTAAAATTACTATTAATAATCTTAATACTAGGACATGTTATAATTCATTTGATAATTACATTTCCCACAAAGATACTGTCAACATAAACTGTGAAACTGCAGATCCATCCTGTTTACAAGTATCAGAGACAATATGCTCACTATTCTGTTGTACTTAAATGTTGTATTGCAGTTTTTCTTAACAGGTAATACGTGACATGAAACATGTCGCATTTTATGCTTCATAATTTCCATTCTGATGTTTAACACTAAGAGATTATATTTATGTATCACACATGTCAGAAAACAATTTAAATAAAGTAAGAAGAATAATAGCAACCATGCCTTTCATTTCAAATACAAAATATAAATCTTTTATTCATAGATATTAAAGAACCATCTGTGATCAGAAATGCCAACTATTTATATTTTCTGATTTACATAGCTAGCATTAAGCATTTTATCTAAGTGTTCATGTTTTATATTTTCAGAAATTTGTTATGAATCAAAATATTAAGTCATAAAAATAAGAAAAAATCAAGAGACTACCTTTCAAGATTAACTCATAAGTTTTGAAAATTCATTATTTATATTCTTTATTCTGATTTTCATAACAAGGAAAAGAAAAAATGCAATTGCTTCGATTTTAAAAACATACTACAGGAAAAGGTACTATTTAAGCTTGGCTGAAGTTTACATTATTTATTGCTATTTTTCTTCAAAAATATGCAGTAGAATAAACATTTTTCTAAACACCAAAGTAAACCAATACATGGTTCTGGCATATTTATTTTTTTGAAAAGGTGCTCTGAATCTTAGACAACATAAATACTAGGCAGTGTGGTGGTTGCCATAGTAACAAGTAAATAGGAGCATAAAAATACATGCAATTTTTCAAATGTATACACCTTTTTCATAACTATGCATATTTTATAGGTAAAAAAATTCAACTCTTGCTTTAGCTCCCCATTTAGAGAGAGAAACACCTAATTCTTTAGAAATAAAACGTTATCATGTAGCAATGGAGCAGGCTCAAAAAAGTTTTTAAATGCTATATGGGAAATCTTAAGGTTTTTAAATCAGATTTCCAAAATGAAGGCAGGAAAAAAAACTCTTTTCCTTCTATATTACTTTAATGGTCAGTTCTTTAGGTAAGGGTAAAATTGCATAAACTTCTTTACCTCCCAAGCATGAAATTCCCTTTTACTTTGCTTAAGTTTATTATTCACATGCATTAAATGGAGCACTTGACCATGGAAAACTGAAAGCCCTGTTGATCACAAAGAAGCCCCCAAAGTTAATGCTAACCCTTGAGCTAACTACTTGAATAAATGATCTGAAAATCTTTGTGCCAGTGTGCTAAATTGGAGTTTAAGGAGTTCTTTTCTTTCTCCTTTCCCTTTATTAAAATACAATCTCTGGTTTACAGGTACCCTAGAAGACACATAAGTATACTGATACAGTGTTCTGAATTTTATACTTCAAGTTTAAGAGGGATTAGGATACATTTTCTAGAGCGGGGTAGAGAGAAGTGGTTCTATCAGCCATGATGTGAAGTTTGAAATCTACTGAAAGGTATTGTTAAACCAACCGAAACAGGAAAGCTGCTCAACTGTTAGTGGGAAACAAATCCTTCAAATCTGATTACGTAAAATTTGTACTTCCAATTTGTTTCAATAACAACTATTATATACCATTCTCCCGGAGAACTTAAAAATTTTAAAAGATCACCTTCTAGGCAGGGTGTCAAATATGAGGTGATAGCACAGTGTACTCTGGGGCTCACCTTGTGCTAACTCCTTGATAAAGAAACCATACACTATAATGGTTAAGGGTTGACTGAACTAGCCTGCAAGAGTAACTTCCTCATCACACATATGCATGATCCAATTTACTTTTATTAAAGAGAAATCCGTTTGTTTCCTGGGGAGATAGTAAATTTAAACTTTAAGGAGTTCAAAGAATGAATTAAAATATTACTCAAATATTTATGACTATCAGATTAGAATAAGTCACATGGATGATGTGACTACTGCAAAGGGAAGAAAGAATATCGTCTTTTTATTCCTCTTCCCTCTCAATACTTTTAACTATTTCCTTTTGCTTTCACCATCTTAAAGGGATGGGAAAATGTCCCTGGAGACTGGAAAAGGGAAATCATACCCATCTTTAAAACAAGGGGAAATGATTTTGGTAATTAGACAGCTTAGTTTAACCTGGAAACATTCAATAACAAATTAAACAATCAATTAGTAACACCTAGAAGGGCATAAAATATTGGAAAACAACCAACACAGTATCTGAAAAGCCAAATATGCCAGATGAACTTAGTATCTTTTTCTGATAGAATGACAGATCATATCATAAAGTAAGAAGTGAACAGTGTAATCTATTTAAGTATTGTAAGCTTTTTTATTCTATTTTCCAATCTAGTGTAGGGGAAAATGGTTTAGGAATAAAATAATTCAAAAACTGTCTTCAACGCTAAGCCAATTGATGTTGACATATCTCCTCTCTCTTGAGGGCCTGTTTCAGAACTGAGTCAATGTCTTTACTAATGACTAGTCAGGAATCTTGGACTCATTTATGTTTTAGCTCTATCATATCAGATCCCTGACATCTCTGAAATTAATAAGAAATTTTTTCCTTAGTTATCTTTCCAACTTGTTGACCTTTCTTTTCCCTAGGGATCTTAAATGACTTGCTGCTTCAGTTAAGTGGTACTGTACTGGTACAAGACATAAACCCATTTTAGGTAGGAATTTTGAGAAGGAAAGAGGGAATTCTTTGTGAATGACTTAAAAGGATCCTCTATGACTAGAGTAAATGATGAGTAACAGAGTGGTGTTTAAATATAAGTAAAAACACTTGAAACTTAAAAAGTGTAAAGAATAGCTGCTGTTTGGTTAGAAAACGGAGACAGTGTAAAGAAGTGTATGGAGTGGAGAAATGAGCCCAGTTTTCAAGGAGAGAGGTCTCTGTGTCATGTGACCAGCTGGCTAAGTACACAGAGGGGTTAGAAGCACAACTATGGAGGAAAGAGGTCCCAGCTGGGAAGGAAGTTAAACGCTTGGTCTGTACTAGACAAGAATCTAATCAGACAAGAGCCAACACTATCTTGAACTGAGCTGCTTATTGGATGAGGGTAAGTGTTGTTCTCATTATGTAATTAACATCCCTATTTTCCCAACCTCTGTTACTATTTAAAGTAATAATATAAATACCTTAGAAAGAAAAAAATTTGGTCACTGAATTGTTTGTTTGATCTTAACTATCTTTCTAAGCCTAAATACTCTGGAAACAATCAATTGGAGACGTTCCCAAGCTTAAGAGGACATTACTTGTACTGGGGAACCCAGAAGGAAATGAGGGCAAGTAACCAGCTAGTTACAATTTACAATTTAGGAGTGTTTGTTTCCTCAGCTGTTGATTTGCTAACAATGCCATGGTTTGACAGCCCAGTTTACTATAAACTCAGGTATGGGTAGATATTCTCTGTCACAGCAAAAATATGTAAAATTTCTAAACCAATTCCTCTAAAGGAAGAAGTGGGGACTTTAGCCAAAAGTCAAGTACGTATGTTGGTTGGTGGTATGTTAGAAGTGGAAACGGAGAATTGGGCTGTACAAAGGATCAACTTAAAGTCTGGACTAAGAGAAGATAAAGAATATCAGCAGAAAGGAGTTGAGGGCAATGGGAATTACCATTCTGATTCTGTAAAATGTGCTAGTTGGACCTGCTCTGTGGATGAAGGAGGTCCTTGTGGAACAAAATCTTGGGAGGGCATAAGACACAAAGAATAATATAATTGAAAAGCCTAGCCAGTAAAAATATTATTAAATTGGGCTACCAAGCACTAGGATCTCAACAGTTTTTATTGATAATTTGCTTTTACCATTATGATATCTGACTTTTCCCTGAGTAAACATATAATGAATTTCAGGTGGCTCTCCTCAACTTTCCAGAACAGAAAAAGTTCATTCATGAAGGCCTGGTAGTTTCCCTTTTAATATATATAAAATGGGGATATATAAAATTGAATATAAAGTAAGGAGAATGATTTCTAAGAAGCATGCAAAAAGTCCATTTTTATTGATTTATAATCATATTATCATATGGACTATGACCTTCATAAATAAAGATGGATCCAGGATGGCATGCCTCTCTGAGGGATGGTATGCCACAGAGCAAACCACAGCAAAAAGGTCCAAAAGACAAGACTGAAGCAAGACATGGCCTCATTACTGTAATGAAATTCAACTCAATTCACTAAGTATTTACTGATTATCAACTAATACCTATCATTAGAGAGATATCAAATTATAAATTAATTTACTTTGGTAAAATTGATCCAAATACATTTCTTTTTTTTTTTTTAACATCTTTATTGGAGTATACTTGCTTTACAATGGTGTGTTAGTTTCTGCTTTATAACAAAGTGAATCAGTTATACATATACATATTTTCCCATATCTCTTCCCTCTTGCATCTCCCTCCCTCCCACCCTCCCTATCCCACCCCTCTAGGTGGTCACAAAGCACAGAGCTGATCTCCCTTTGCTATGCGGTTGCTTCCCACTAGCTATCTATTTTACGTTTAGTAGTGTATATATGTCCATGCCACTCTCTCACTTTGTCACAGCTTACCCTTCCCCCTCCCCATACCCTCAAGTCCATTCTCTAGTAGGTCTGTGTCTTTATTCCCGTCTTGCCACTAGGTTCTTCATGACCTTTTTTTAAATTTTTTTCCTTAGATTCCATATATGTGTTAGCATACTGTATTTGTTTTTCTCTTTCTGACTTACTTCACTCTGTATGACAGACTCTAACTCCATCCACCTCACTACAAATAACTCCATTTCGTTTCTTTTTATGGCTGAGTAATATTCCATTGTATATATGTGCCACATCTTCTTTATCCATTCATCCGATGATGGACACTTAGGTTGCTTCCATGTCCTGGCTATTGTAAATAGAGCTGCAATGAACATTTTGGTACATGACTCTTATTGAGTTATGGTTTTCTCAGGGTATATGCCCAGTAGTGGGATTGCTGGGTCGTATGGTAGTTCTATTTTTAGTTTTTAAAGGAACCTCCATACTGTTCTCCATAGTGGCTCTATCAATTTACATTCCCACCAACAGTGCAAGAGTGTTCCCTTTTCTCCACACCCTCTCCAACATTTATTGTTTCTAGATTTTTTGATGATGGCCATTCTGACCGGTGTGAGATGATATCTCATTGTAGTTTTGATTTGCATTTCTCTAATGATTAATGATGTTGAGCATTCTTTCATGTGTTTGTTGGCAATCTGTATATCTTCTTTGGAGAAATGTCTATTTAGGTCTTCTGCCCATTTTTGGATTGGGTTGTTTGTTTTTTTGTTATTGAGCTGCATGAGCTGCTTGTAAATTTTGGAGATTAATCCTTTGTCAGTTGCTTCATTTGCAAATATTTTCTCCCATTCTGACCAAATACATTTCTAATCATCTCTAATGCTTTAAGCTTGCCAATTTTTCCTGTACCAAAGACTATTATCTAGTTTCTGGATCAACCTTTGCTACTTTTTCAAGGCTGAGAACCAAGTAACAACAGCACTTGAGTCCTAGTGACAGGCTTAGGCTCATCTACCTGAAGCAAGAAACTGGGGAAACAGGATATAGAGTGGACTAAAACTAAAAGAACTGTTACAGAGGACCCAGAAAAATCTTTTACATCTGGTTACACTTTCTTATCTTACTTCCTCTTTTGCAGGATTACCTGACTTTAACCTAAGACTAACGTAAGATCTATTTCTAAGTATATCTTTCTCCTCTGTAATGATATATCTGAATATTGTATATATGTATATCAACAAAATTTCACTATCTCATTTTCTAAATTAGATTCTTAAAATTCTGAACTTAAATACATATATGTACATTGTACTATGAAATAATTTTTCCTTTTCTTGCACTGAAATAAGAAAAGTTAAGTTACCCCAAATATAGCTAGAAGTTAAAAAGAATTAATTTCATATTCATAGGCTAACACTGCAGATCAGAATTTACACTACAAAGATTAAAAAAAGTCATATAGTCTTTCAAATTAATGTATCTGACTGTCTTTCTCTTATGCTCCCACTTCACCTGCAGCACATCAGACAAGGTAATAATTTATGATAATCATATGAAAATATACAATTAATATTCATCACCTCTCATTCCTCATCACTTTAGATGATCAGTAATGCAGAGTGAAAATGCTGTCAGATTTCTAATTGCTTTGTAATGGGCTTGAAACAGGGAAATCATTAAAGGCAAACAATCTGTCATTCGTCTGTTACTTTAACTATCACGCAAAAAAACTCATTAAAGAAATAGCTAATGAGCTACAAAAGACTATACTCATAGTGCTTCTACAGTAGATTAAAAAGTAATATTATGAGTTGCTTAAAATATTTTTAAAATAAGATATTTTTGTGGAAATTCATCAGAAAACATCTATTCTTCAGTATATTTTTTAAGTCGTGTGGTTTCATTATTTTGGCATCTAATCCGTCATTGCAGAAATCCCTTTAGCATGTAAGAGTTGTTTTTCTTCACTCTCTAAATAATTAAACTGAATGGTTGCAAGAAGAAGCTGAAAAGCTGAATATGTTTATTACTAGTAAACTGACACAAGTAATAAAAAATACTACCATAGTAACCCTGATGCTAAGGGAAGAATGTATTCTAAAATTTGATTTCTACCCTCATATCTCTGTGGATCTGAACTGTTGAAGTTGCAATGCTTCACTCATCTTAAATATACCTATCATTACACAAAAATTATATTCGACTATTGAAATTGAGCATAATAACATTAAACTCTGCATAATAACATTAACTATTTTGAAATTTTTAAAGATATTACCAACACTAAAATGTTTCATAATATTACTTGAAATAATTTTGGAGGGGAAAACAAATCATTTCTTTAAATGAGTATACCAAATTTTACATGTCTTTTTGGGGTCCCTTTCTACATGAGGTACTTAGTATTAAAAAAAATTCAATGATAATGACACTAATCTAGTTTTAAAAACGAACAAAAAACGCAGAAATGTTTTGTTGGTTACAGAGTTCAGTTGCACTTTATTTTAGAAAAAAATATGAGAGTAACAAAGATAACAGTGTTACTAATTATGTTTTTCACTTTGCTAATGAATTAAATCATGAATTTACTTCCTATAGCAAAGCGTAAGAATCTTAACAAAGTCAAACTTTTTTAAAGTATGTAGACCTATTTGTATCTATTGGAATATAAACAAATTTAAAAACCTAAGTGCAATGGCATGTTTAGCCAGGTGCCTTGGTTGATACACAGGAGTGAATTCCAAGTTGACTTCAAAAGGTTCCTTAACACTCTAGAAACAGCTTCATTATACTCTCTAATTGACTTAAACAGACTTCATATCAACTGTTTAACACATTTTAACCCACAAATTAACACCCCTTGATCATTCAAATTAACCTTTCTTCTGTGAGTCAATTACAGACAAAAATAAACTTTAAAAAGTTCAGGTTTAAAAAACTAAAATGTAGAAGAGGGGATGCTTTAAAAAATAGAGCATATAAATGCATATCACTGCATGGTTTGAAGAGATCATTACAAGGTTTCAGAGTGGTCATCAGACAATGAGAAAGGGGTAAAGAAGTGAATGGGGAAATAATAAGTTGGTATTTATTATGATTACTAAAGAGAAACAGAAGATGGATTATATTCAGTGTCTTTAATAGGTTCATGTAACGATTAAAACATCAGATGTGAAGAAGCTAGGAAGACAGACACAAAAAATTCAGATAAGATAAAGACTTTTAAGAAGTCCAAAACCAGCTTGAAAGAACACTGACACAAGTGAAGTTAAGCACACAAGAAAAACACAGCAACAGGTGTGGCGACAGGGAAAAGGATTTACCTCTTTGTCTCCCCTGCTTAGTGCACTGCCTTGCTTAAACTCAATGAATGTTCACTGATGATTACTGCTGAAAGACAAGAGAGAGAATAGATGAAGTGAAGACAATCAGAGAAAGGAAAAAATGCAAAAATGAAAAACCACTTCCGAAAGATGAGATAGGATTGTTCATTAGAGCTGATTCTCAATACTGTCTAAACCTTTATGATAATTGGCCAAAAAAAAAAAAAGAAAAAAGAAAAAAAAGGAAATTTCTCTAATTCTAGTCATTCATCTCTCCTCTCTGTCACAGCATTATTTAAAATTTAGCACTTCCATGTATCTTCCTGGATTAGCCTCATTTTGATACAAGGATTTCAATCATTCAAGTAATCTGCCTTATTCTATTCGCATAACTGCAAGTTATTAACTGCGGCACTTAAATAACCTATATTTCCTCTGGCATAGCACTTGGCACAGTTATTTCAGTTGCTTGTCTGTCTACCCAGATAAACTTTAAGATTTTGAGAGGGCTACAGCCAACTCTGTCTTGTGTTTCTTGTAACAGTGTGGGACACCTAGTACACAATAAATATTTGTTGAGTGAATGAATAAGTGAATGAAGGCTATATATGTACTATGTCATTGTGGTTTTGTTTTTGTTTTTGTTTTTAATCCTATCACTAGCCAAAAGACTCTAAGTTGCTCTAGGGGCAATCATCTAATTTCAGTATATAACCATAATATTCTGTGGTACTTAAAAATAAATATAGCTTAGTTCACTGATATAAAAATCCTAAAAATTCAGAGATAATAAGATCAAGGAAATTAAAGAAGAGTTGGTAATGAAACCAGTAGAAAGAGCTAAGTAAATATCAGTATAATCCTAGGCTAAGAAATAATTAACAGAAGTATGCTGTATATATGGCAAATATCCATCAATAAGAAGCACAATTTACTAATATGATCTCAAGGTAAGAATTTGTTAATGTACGGTGGACATTAGTAAGTTTATGTGTAGGCAAGTACTAAAGTGATAAATTGAATAAGAATGTGATTGCTATCACTACAACAAATGGTCTCAAACCTCTGCTATATCTATATAACTATATTTATATCTACATCTATATCTAACTCTAGATATAGTACTTGATGAATCATCTTGAAATCAAATAGTTGATGTATGCCTTCTTTGTTTATGTTAGACACTGATGACACAGGAATTAAGAGGTTTCTGCCCATGCTTCTAATGCATCTGGCAAACTACAGTTCAACAAACATTTGGGTTTGGTTTCATTTTTCCAATTCAATTGTTTGTGGCTTTCATTTGCTCTGTTTGGAAACTCCTAAAATACTGTTATGAATTCTTAATGTTCTAATATATCAAAACTGAGCAACAAATATTTCATTATTAATAATAACAATAGCTAATCTTCACTGAGTACTTACTTTCAGACACTATTATCTCATTTAATCCTCACAACAAACCTATGAAGGAGATACTATTATTATCTCTATTTTATAGAGGAAGAAACTAAGGCACAGAGATTAATTAACTTAAAGTGTTCATTTAACCAGTACAAGGCAGAATCTGGATTCAAACCTATGCAGTCTGACCCCAGAGTTCATGCTCATAACCATTATGCTAACATAGTTTATATTTATGCTATATTTGTTTTACATAAAATGAATAAATTACCTTCTTAAAATAGTGAGAAACAAAACTATTATAGACACACATCATTAGAATTCCAGAGAATGTGGCAACAAACCAGGTGCTTAGTTTCTCTGAGAGGTGTTCCTGCCCTCAGAGAGTTTACAATCCGATTTGGAAATTAGAACATACATCTGAAAGTGTGTAACAATACCCTGTGGTTTAGGATGAGTACAAATGTGGAGTATACCCAGGACTGCTATGAAAGTTGAGAGGAGGAAGTAATTTCTAAGGACTGGGCCACCATAAAAGACTTGATGGAACAGATAGGTCTTAAAGGAGGAATAAAACTGACAGGAGGAAGAAAAGAGCTATGGTGTTATAAGCAAGAGGAACCATCAAACCATCTGAATAAAATTATGAAGTACCAAGAAAATATCCAAATTGTTTAATTGTTTCATGTACAGAGGTAATAGGTGATGAGACTGGAAAAGTAGGATCATATTGGGGAGGAATATTGGGTTAAAGAGGTAGGACTTTATCCTCTAGACCTGCCCTGTTTGATAGTCACTAGTTCGATGTGGCTATTGAGCACTTGAAACGTAGCTATTCCAAATTGAGGTGAGCTGTACAGGTAAAATACACACCGGCTTTTGAAGACTTCAGTATGAAAAAAGAATGTAAAATATCTCATTAATAATTTTTATACTGATTACATTTTGAAATGATCATACTCTGGATATACTGGGTTAAATAAATAAATCATTAAAATCCATTTCACTTGTTTCTTTTTATTTTCCTAATGTAGCTACTGGGAAATTTAAAATCACATGTGTGAAATGGATTAAATGTAAGGCCAGACACTATAAAACTCTTAGAGGAAAACATAGGCAGAACACTCTATGACATAAATCACATCAAGATCCTTTTTGACCCACCCCCTAGAGAAATGGAAATAAAAAAAATAAATAAACAAATGGGACCTAATGAAACTTAAAAGCTTTTGCACAGCAAAGGAAACCATAAACAAGACGAAAAGACAACCCTCAGAATGGGAGAAAATATTTGCAAACGAAGCAACTGACAAAGCATTAATCTCCAAAATACACAAGCAGCTCATGAGCTCAATATCAAAAAAACAAACAACCCAATCCAAAAATGGGCAGAAGACCTAAATAGACATTTCTCCAAAGAAGATATATAGATTGCCAACAAACACATGAAAGGACACTCAACATCACTAATCATTAGAGAAATGCAAATCAAAACTACAATGAGGTACCACTTCACACCGATCAGAATGGCCATCATCAAAAAATCTACAAACAATAAATGCTGGAGAGGGTGTGGTGAAAAGGGAACCCTCTTGCTCTGTTGGTGGGAATGTAAATTGATAGAGCCACTATGGAGAACAGTATGGAGGTTCCTTAAAAAACTAAAAATAGAACTACCATACAACCCAGCAATCACACTACTAGGCATATACCCTGAGAAGACCATAATTCAAAAAGAGACATGTACTGAAATGTTCATTGCAGCTGTATTTACAATAGCCAGGACATGGAAGCAACCTAAGTGTCCATCAACAGATGAATGGATAAAGAAGATGTGGCACATATATACAATGGAATATTACTCAGTCATAAAAAGAAACGAAATTGAGTTATTTGTAGTGAGGTGGATGGACCTAGAGACTGTCATACAGAGTGAAGTAAGTCAGAAAGAGAAAAACAATACCATATGCTAACACATATATATGGAATCTAAAAAAAAAAATGGTTCTGATGAACCTAGGGGCAGGACAGGAATAAAGACGCAGACATAGAGAATGGACTTGAGGACACATGGAGGGGGAAGGGTAAGCTGGGACGAAGTGAGAGAGTAGCATTGACATATATACACTACCCAATGTAAAATAGATAGCTAGTGGGAAGCAGCCACATAGCACAGGGAGATCAGCTCAGTGGTTTGTGACCACTTAGAGGGGTGGGATAGGGAGGGTGGGAGGGAGAGGCAAGAGGGAGGGGATATGGGGATATATGTATACATATGGCTGATTCACTTTGTTATACAGCAGAAACTAACAACATTGTAAAGCAATTATACTCCAATAAAGATGTCCTAAAAAAAAAAAAATCCCATGTGTGGTTTGCATTTGTGGCTTACACTGTATTTCCACTGGACAGTAGTGCTCTAAAAAATGAAAAAGTGAAGGAAGACTAATGAGCAAGGATTTATGTAAAAAATGTTTAAAGTATTTAAAGAAGTTTATTCTGGTATAAATTCAGATGGTAGGACAACTGATCTGTTTTTTCAATAAGCCAATGGCAGAAAAAGAAATAAAAAACAAGGTAGTAGTGAAGAATTAGGGCTGCTATAGCTTAAAGGATATTTAAGAGACAGAACAACCAATTGCAACGTGTAGATTTTGGATCATGACGCAAGCAAATCAACCATAAAAAGACATTTCTGAGACAACTAGGGAAATATAAATAAGCACTAGATTTGGATAACATCCATGAATTATTGATAATTTTGGTGGAATAATGACTTTATGAGATGAAAGAAAAAGTTGCAAACTAAAGTATGCTTTAGGGATGCAAACTAAAGTATGTTGATATGAAATGAAAGAACATTTGGGATTTGGTGGGGACAAAAAATGTGTATCTCTTTCTATATTTAAATATATATATATAAATGTAAATTGAAAAAATTGAGGTACTGTGATTAGAGTTTTCAGAATTTTGTTCAAAAAAGGAATAAAAGAGATAACACAATATACTAATGGATTCATAAATGAAAATAAAGTGCTCTTTCTATAAAAACTGAAGGGCCTGAGCATAACTATCTATACAAAGAAGGACTATGCAGTGAAAAAGGGAAGTTTGAGGGCTATAAAAATTCAAGTGGGTGCCATTCTGATAGTACTGTATAGGAAGGTTTTCAGAAGAACACTTAAATCTGTCGTTTTAGGTATCCTTAGGGCCACACAGAAGGTATGTTAGAACCAGGACTGAAAACCAGATCCTCTGACTTAGTATAATGCTCGTTGTGTCTGCCCTTAAACATGACAAAATCCTATGAAGAACCTAAACTATACTTTTCTCTTTAGATTTTTAAACTTTCCTGTATCATCCAGTTATTCTTTATAGTTCATACCATCATTAAATAATTGACCATATCAAAATATCTTCTTCAATGTGCTTAGGGTTTGTCTTGATGGCTTCTCAAAAGGAGGTTTGGTAGAAGAAAGATAAAAAAAGAAGGAAAGCAAATCTAAGCAGTAACAACAACAAAACTACCTTAACAACTCCAAGTGAGATTTATATCATGCTGCGGAGAACTAAGATGAATTTTCACCTCCAGGTACAATGCAAAAAAGAATAGTCAATATAAGGTAAGCAGCACATAGGTTTGATAATACAAGGGAACAACAGAACAAATGAAAGGGAGAAGGAAGAAGGAAAAAGCTAACAAAAAAACTAAGTGCCCATTTGGAGTGCCCAGCAACAGTCTCAAAGCGAGCGTTTTATTCTGCTTTTTCTGTGAGCTTGAAAGATAGTATGGCTACCCTGGGAACAGGACGACTTGCTAAAAGTGTGAAAGGATTTTGAAAAGTTTTCATTTTTCAAGTTGGTTGCTAAAATCTAAAAGAAATAACTAAGTTGAACATCCCTTCCAGAAAAAAATATTAAAACTGAAAAACTGGGCTTCCCTGGTGGCGCAGTGGTTGAGAATCTGCCTGCCAATGCAGGGGACACGGGTTCGAGCCCTGGTCTGGGAAGATCCCACACGCCGCGGAGCAACTGGGCCCGTGTGCCACAACTACTGAGCCTGCGCGTCTGGAGCCTGTGCTCCGCAGTAAGAGAGGCCGCGACAGTGAGAGGCCCGCGCACCGCGATGAAGAGTGGCCCCCACTCGCCACAACTAGAGAAAGCCCTCGCACAGAAACGAAGACCCAACACAGCCAAAAATAAATAAATAAATAAAATTAAAAAAAAAAAAACTGAAAAACTTTACTCAGCATAGGTTTCAGTTCTCTTAATTTCGGAATGAGAACATTCCAAAGGAAGTCTTGGGAGACGGGAGGAATCAGTTCTCCTCATCCTTCTCATCCCGCCAATCCCAACAGTACCCCCACTTCACTCCCCATCCCCCGCCATAGTACTACGTTCGCCAACAACGAAATTGGGAGCGGCGCTGGGTGGAGGAAGCTTAGGGGAAGGCGGAGGAAGCTTTGGGGAAGGCGGAGGAAGCTTTGGGGAAGGCGCAGGAAGCCCGGGGGATGGGGGTGCTCGCTGAGGAAGAGGAGAGAAGCGACATTCGGGGAGCTAGGATGAGAGCGAGTTAGAACGAGGCCAAGGACGCCTTTTTCCAAAGCTCGGGCACTTACGGTTGGTAAACTCTGTGGAAGCGGCGACTGGGTTACCATAGCGACCGCGTCCAGAGGGGCGGAGCGGCGCTTCCGATCGGTGCCTCAGCCACTGCGGCTCGGCTAGAAACGTGCTCGCGTCAGGGCAATGACTTCCGGCGGAAGCAGAAACGGATTCCGAGGTTTGGCAGACGGCAGGAGAGGGGTGAGTGCCTGTGGCTCTACTAAGTTTGGTAAGTTTGATATCGAGTGAAGCCAGGAGAGAGTACCGGCCTGCGGCTGGGCTACAGAGCCGACTGTGAATGCAGAGGATTTCCGAGTCCCAATTTTGAGGAAGCCCCGGATGTCTCGTTGAGTTCATGGCTGTGGGAAGAGGTTTCCTGGTTCTGGGGCTCCTAGAGGGGTCTTTTCGGTTGCTGGAGGGCTGCCGTATCCTCCAGTGAATAGGTTCAGGAGCTCTTTGCGAGGTCTGAGCGCCTCTCCGATAACCGAGGGACTGTTGCTCTCTACCTGCCGGTGCTGACTGCCAATTTCGCATGTTATTCCTTTAAGGTAATCTGGAAGAAAAGAAGTGAACTGGAGACATTAAGAGGGAATGCTCCCAAATTCATTTTAATTCTTCGTTTTGCTTTTTAAGAATATTTATTCTTTTTGTAAACATTTGTTAAACTCTAGTGTGTTTAGTGAGTACTTACTGTGTGTCGCTTTTACCAAGAGACTAGCAGAAATACCTTTCTTAGAGGGTCCTCCACCGCTCGGGTTCATCATCGATTTCTATTTTTTTTTTATGCTGTTGTATACTCATTAATATAAGATGTAAGCGTATATCATGAAACATTATTCAGGTTTTTCACACTTGTCTGTATACTCATATATGAAATTCTTGGGGCGTCTTAAATGAAAATATATGCTTCAGGTTTGCGTTATAATCGTGACTTAATTAAATATTACAGAACTTAGGGAAGCTGTACCTAGTTAATTCTTAGATACACGCAAACCGTAATGAATTGTCATTAATATTTCTATTCAGTTGATCTGAGAAGGCCCACTTCTTGTTCGAGGGATGATGGCATTTGAGCAGGTACCAAAAAAGGATTGGTACAGCATTCTGGAGGCAGACCCATCTACAAGTGTGTCAGACCTGAAACAAAAGTATCAAAAACTCATATTAATGGTAAGTCTTTAATTTCAGATTCTAAATCATAGGGGGAAAATCAGGTTTTTTATGTGACTGGAAATTTAGGTGTCCATAAAATGAATATGTAGTATCAAAGCAGGAATCAAAGTATTAATTTGGTTAACTGAAAGTTTCAGTAATATTGTAAAAGAAAAAAGTTGATTTGAGGTGGGGTAGCATGGTGGTTTGGACCAGATCTGAGTCATGCTGATTAAGTTAAAATCCTGATTTTACCCCTAACTAACCTTGAGAACTTGGACAAGTAACTTTCCCCTGTATGTTCCTCAGGGAGGATTAAATGAAATAATCCATGTAAAATTCCTTGAAGTGTGTCATGTTATAAGCGACATTAGCATCCAGTAGACACTAGCTGCATGTGGCTATTATGCACTTAAAACTTGGTTAGTCCAAAATGAGGTGAGCTGTAAGTATAAAACACACATTGGATTTTGAAGACTTAGTACAGAAAAGGAATATAAAATAGTCTAAAAATTTTATGTTGATTAAACGTTGAAGTGATAATATTTTGGATATATTGGCCATTTTGCATATTTTATACATAATATATGTGCATATATTTGCACATACAGTAAATGTATTATCAAAATTGACTTCATCTGCTTTTTAAACATTGCATATGTGGCTTGCATTTATAGTTTGCAGTATATTTTTATTGAATAATACTGACTTAGGCCAGTTAAACACTGTTTTTCACCTGATTCCATTCTTTTGTGAAGTGAGTTGTGGTATTTATAGATAGTATCTTTCTAAACTACCATATTAATTTTTTCAGCTTATATTGTGAGGTTTCTTAAGGCAGTATCACTAACTATAATGGTCTCCAGTTAACTCAGTTTACAAAAAAGTAGAGGACCATTACTTATATAACATTAGTTGTTTCTCTAGTTTTTATCAAATAGATCTATGAGATTTTTGCCATAACTTAGTGTTTATTGTGAGAGACAGTAGATGTTTCACTGTCAAGAATGTATTATTTATCCCTGCGTTAGGTAATAAGTTGAGCTAAATGATCCTAAGGTTTCTTTTGTCTCAGAATTTTTTAGATTTCTGTCAGTAAAATCAAGTAGACTTTTTTGAAAAATTTCCTAATACTGTATCATCCTTGTGCCTCAGTTAACTGAGAGATGAGGCCTGAGAAGTAGACTGGGTTTAGATCATGCAGGGCCTTGTAGGCCATTTGGCATTTAATTTGACAAGAGACCATTTGCACTTAATATGGTGATGTCTGTCAAATGTCACACAAAGTGAATGAACCATTTTGCATACCTTCTAGTAATGTATCAGAGAGTTCCAGTTGCTCTACATCTTCCCCAATATTTGATGCTATTAGTCTCTTTCAATTAATCTATTAGAGGTTTTTCAGTTTTGCCACCATTGACATTTTGGGCAGGATAACTGTTATGTGGGGCTGTCCAGTGCATTATAGGATGTTTAGCAGCATTCTAGATGCCAGTAACAACTACAAATGTCTCCTGGCTCTAAAAATTGCAAACCTCCGTATCTCATTGAGAACCATTGTACAATCCTTCTGTGTTTATAGTGAAATCTCATTGTGGTTTTATTTTGTATTTCTCTGATGGCTAATGATGTTAAGCTCTTCTTTAATGTGATTTTAGCCATCTGTATAATTTTCTTTTGTGAAGGCTCATTTTTAAAAATTAAATATATTCTTGAACTCGTGTATGTATTGTATGTATTTTCTCCTAGCCTATGGCTTGCCAGCTCATTTTCTTAATGGTGCTTTTTGATGAGAAGTTTTTTGTTTTGGTGAAATATAATTTATCAAACTTTTGTTTTATGATTTGTGCTTTCTGTGTCTTCTCTAAGAAGGTTATGAAAATATTCTCCTGTGTTTTCTTCTAGAAGATACATAGTTTGCTTTTACTTTTAGACCTCTGATTTTTATGTATCATGTGATATAGGAAGTCATGTTTTTGTTTTTCTGTAAGTATGGATATCCAGCTGTTCCTCATTTATTGAAAAGATTTTCCTCTCTCCATTGGATTGTTTTGGCAAAATGGGTCTATTTTTGGACCCTATTCTGTTGAATATATTTGTTTATCCTTTTGGTAATACATTTTTCTTGATTACTGTAGGTTTATAGTCAGTTTTAAAGTCACATAAAGTTAAATTCTCTAATCTTATTTTTCTTTTCAAATTTATTTTGGTTATTTTAGATTGCTTACATGTACATAGACATTTAGAATCAGCTTATACATTTCTATTAAAAAAATCCTGCTTGAATTTTAATTGTGACTGTATTGAATATATATCCATTTTAGCAGAATGGACATTTAATAATATTTAACAATACTGAGTCTTCTAATCCATGAATATGTTAGATCTCTCCATAACTTGAGTCATCTTTGATTTCTCAGAAATATTTTAGAACTTTCAGTGTAGTATTACACATCTTTCTTTAGATTTATTTCTAGTTTTTAGAAATGTTTTTGGTAGTTTATTTTTATATACTGATCTTGTATCCCACAGTCTTGGTAATTTGCTTGTCAGTTGTCCTGTAGCTGTTTTTGTAGATTCCTTAGAATTTTATACCAACACAATTATGCCATTTGCAAATGAAGAGAGCTTTAATTCTTTGTAATCTGTATGCCTTTTATTTATTTTTCTTGCTTTAATGCACTAGTTATGTGCTTCTATTACAGTGTTCAACTGAAGTGTGAGAGGAAATATCCTTGCCTTGTTCTTGATTTTAGGGGGGAAACCTTCAATATTTTACTGTTAAATAGAGTGTTAGCTGTGTTTTTTAAGATGCCCTTTATCAGGTTGGGGAAATTTTTCCTATTCCTAGCCGCTGAGAGTATTTATCATGAATGGGTATTGAACTTATTAGATTTTTTTTTTTTACATTTATTGAAGTTTGCATGTATTCGTTTTCCTTATTTAACCTATTAATATACTGAATTATATTGATTTTTCTTATATTAAACTTATTTTGCATACCTAGGATAAACAAATCTCACTTGTTCATGAAGTGTTGTGTTTTTTATGTATTGCAGGATTCCAGTTGCTGTTCTTTTATGTCTAGGTTCATGGTGTATACTGGTATACTTTTCTTCTCTTGTATGTCTGTGTCTAAATTTAGTATCATGGTTATGCTGGCTCCATAAAAGAATTGGGAAATGATTCCATTTTCTGTCTTTTCTGAAAAAGTTTGTGTAAGATTGCCATTGTTTCTTATTTAAATGTTTAATAGAATTTACTAGGGAAGTCATCTGGGCCTGAAGTTTTCTTTGTGGGAAGTTTTGCAATTATGAATTTAATTATTTTTGGAGGCTATAGGGCTATTCAGATTTTCTATTTTCTGTTTTGTCAACATAGGTGAATTGTGTTTTTCAAGAATTTGTCCATTTCATTTAAGAAGTCTTATTGTCATAATGTTCATACTATCTTCCTATTCTCCTTTTATTGCTGTAAGTTATGTAGTTATGTTTTCCCTTTGATTCTTTATATTGGTAATTTGTGTTTTCTATTTCTTTTTTCCTGATGAGGCTTGCTAGAGGTTTATCTATTTCTTTAATCTTTGCCAAGAACAAACTTTTACTTCGTTGATATTTTTATATTGTTTGTCATTTCTCTTCACTTGGTTTCTGCTTTTAATTTTATGATATCCTTTCTTCTACTTACTTGCTTTTATTTGCCTAGATTATAAGTGTAGAAACACGCATCATTGATTGTACACCTGTCTTCTTTTCTTACATACTTACATAGTCACTTAAAGTTATAAATTTCTCTCTAAGCCAGGAGCACTGCTTTAGCTACATCCCACAAATTTCGATATGTGTATTTTTGTTATTCAGTTCAAACTATTTTAAAATTTCTCCTGTAATAGTTTTTTTTGACCTGTAGGTTACTAGGAAGTACATTGTTTAATTTCTAAATATTGGAAGATATTCAGAACTTTCTTTATTGATTTCTAATTTAATTCTGTTGTGATTAGAAAATATATTTGGTATGATTTCATTCCTCTATATTAATTAAAACTTTTTTATGGCCTAGCATCTGGTCTATCTTAGTGAATGTTCCCATGCACTTGAAAAATATGTATTCTGCTGTTATTGGGTATACTGTTGTATAAATGTCTATTAGGTCAAGTTGATAGCGTTGTTCAAATATTTTATATCCTTATTGATTTTTTTTTTTTGGCGATTTGTTTTATCAGTTTCTGAGAGAAGGACATAATGTCTTTGACTGTGATTGTGGATTTGTCAGTTTTTCTCTTTAATTTTGTTAATTTTTGTTTTCTTTATTTGGGATCCTTTTTATTACGTGCAGCTATATATTTAAGATTGTCTTCATGAATTTGAACCTTTGATCATTATAAAATTCCCCTCTGTATTTCTGATAGTACTCTTCCTGAGGTCTACTTTGATATTTCTTAGCCACACACCTTTCTTATCCTTAGTGTTTATATGATTTATCTTTTTCTATCCTTTCACTTTCAGTGTGTCTCTTTTATGTTTAATGTGTGTTTTCTTGTATATAGTGAGTAATTGGGATCTTAAAAAATTTCAATCTGTCCATCTCTGCCTTTTTATTGGCAGTGTTTAGTCCGTTTACATTTTCCCCCCAGCTTTACTGAGGTGTATCAACACATAACATTGGGTAAGTTTATGGTGTACAACATGATGATTTGATGTACATATTTATTGGGAAATGGTTAACACAATAAGTTAGTTAACCTGTCTGTCACTACACATAGTTGTCTTTGCGTGTGTGTGTGTGGTGAGAATTTTTAAGATCTCTTAGCTATTTTTAAGTATACTATACAATATTGTTAACTATGGTCACAATTTTGTACATTAGATCCCTAGAACTTATTCCTCTTGTAACTGGGAGTTTTTTTGTATTTTTTGAACAACACCTCATTTCCCCCACTCCCTAGTTAATTTCTATTTAATGTAATTATTGGCAGTGTTTGGGTTTAAATTTGTAATCTTTTTTTGGATTTGTCCTGTTTGCTCTTTGTTCCTCTGTTTTGCCTTTCTTAGCATCTTTTGGGTGAATTTTTTTTTTGATATTTTATTTCCTCTGTTGAATTTTTAGTTATGCTTCGATTAATATATATGTTTTTTAGTGATTATTCTAGAGATTATAATATGTATATTTAAGTTATCAAATTTACCTTCAAAAAATATTATTACTTCACAGTGTAAGAACCTCACAACAGTACACTTCCATTTACCACCTTCCTTCCCTTTTCTTCTTGTTTTCATATATTTTATCTCCATATATGCTATGAACGCCATAGTATAATATTATTATTTTATTTGAAATATTCCTATTCGGTTGTTTCTGATGAGAAGTCAGCTGTAATTCATATCCTCTTTTTTTTTTTTTTTTTTTTTTTATATATCCTCTTTTTAATGTGTATTTCTCTTTGGTTGCTTTCAAAATTTTTTCTTTATCTTTTGATTTTAGTGATTTCTCTGGCATGTGCCTAAAATGTGATTACTTTGCATTTATCCTGTCTAGGGTTAACTGAGCTTGGATTTTTGGTTGATATCTTTCTTTCTTTGGTTTTGGAATGTTTTCAACCATTATGTCTTCACATTTTTTTTTTCTGCTCCATTCTTCCTTTCTTCTTCATTTGGGATTCTAATTACATATATATTAGTTATACTACAGCTATTGGATACTCTGTTCTTTTTTCCCCTAGTCGTTTTTTTTTTCTGTTTTTATTTCAGTTTGCATAATTTCTATGGACCTGTCTTCAAGTTCACTGGTTTTATTTTTCCTTCTACTGTGTCCACCTGCTGATAAACTCATTAAAGAAATTCTTACTCTTTATTATATAATTTTTGTATCTAGTATGTCTCTTTTTATATAGTTTTCATCTCTCTTTCATCTTTTCCTTTCTAGTGTTGTGCACCACTTCCACTAGATACTCTAATACAGTTTTTTTTTTTAAGTCCCTGTCTGGTAATTCTAACATCTGGGTCATCTCTGGGTCTGCTTCTGAAACCTCGCAACTCAGATGGGAATTGAACCCAGCAAAAACTTAGATTGGGACTTGAACCCACGGGCTGGGACTCAAACACAGCCAAAACTCAGAATTGAACTTGAACCCATGGGCCAAGACTCTCAGTCAGCCAAAACTCAGGTTGCAACTTGAACCCATGGTCTGGGACTTGAACCCACTGTCTTTTAATTGAAATTGCACACCTGGTCTCAGGACTTAATGAAGCTCAGGTTCTTTATGTCTCAGTACAGAAGGAATTCAGTGAGAGGCAAAGTGATAGGTAAGAGGTAGATTTGTTGAGAGAGATACACACTCCATAGCATGTGGGCCATCTCAGAAGGCGAGAGGCCCTGGGAGATACACATACCATAGACAGAATGTGGTCTGTCTCAAAAGATGAGAGTGACCCCGAAATATGGGGTGGTTAGTGTTTATGGGCTCGGTAATTTCATAGGCTAATAAGTGGGAGGATTATTCCAGCTATTTTGGGGAAGGGCCGGGATTTCCAGGAATTGGGCCACTGCCTACTTTTTGGCCTTTTATGGTTAGCCTCGGAACTGTCATGGCACTGATGGGTGTGTCATTTAGCTTGCTAATGTATTCCAGTAAGCATATAATGAGGCTCAAGGTCTACTGGAAGTTGAATCTTCCCCATCTTGGGCCTAATTGGTTCTAACCAGTTTTTTTTTTTTTATTAATTAATTAATTAATTAATTAATTAATTTTTGGCTGCATTGGATCCTCGTTGCTGCATGTGGGCTTTCTATAGTTGCTGTGAGCGGGGGCTACTTTTCGTTGCGGTGCGTGGACTTCGCATTGCAGTGGCTTCTCTTGGTGCGGAGCATGGGCTCTAGGCACGTGGGCTTCAGTAGTTGCGGCATGCAGGCTCAGTAGTTGTGGCGCACGGGCCTAGCTGCTCCGTGGCATTTGGGATCCTCCTGGACCAGGAATCGAACCCGTGTCCCCTGCATTGGCAGGTGGACTCTCAACCACTGCGCCACCAGGGAAACCCTGTAACCAGTGTTTGTCATATCCTTAACGGCTGTGTCGTTCTTTTAAAGGTTGTGCCCTGCCCGCTTCCCTCCTGTTTCAGTTCTGTATCCTTTCTTGATGATGGACCAAATTCTCTTGCTTCTTTGCGTGTCTCATAATTTTTTTATTGAATGTCACAATTGTTTGTAAATGAAAAGTAGAGACTGAAGTAAAGAATACCTATATTCTCAAGGATGGGCATGCCCCTTCTTTGTAAGGCAACTTGTGTGGCAATCTAAGTCAGTCTGGTCTGTAATTGAGCTGAGTTTTTTTGCTTGCTGTTGCTTTCGTGATTCATTTCACCATAGGCTTCAAATGGTTTGAGCAGGATCAGAACTGCCCCTGTAGCAGAACTTGAGATCTGAGTCCCATCAGGATTTGTCTCAGCTCTCCTGCCCTGTCCTTGGACTGCAGCAGGTCCCCTGCATGTTAGGAGTGGTCTGTCTCAGTTTTCCTGTTCTTCCCTTAGCTGTGGATGACTCTGCCTGGTATTCAGTGTGAAGTCTGGATTCCTTAGAGGGTTTCTCTCACTGCTGCAGTTCTGCCTTCTGACTTGAGTAAGCCACTTGTGCGTGTGCTTCGTGGGTGACTTTTGGCTCTCTTGCCCCATGTCTATTCTTACTTGTGAACACTTGGCAGAGGCCTATAGGATAGAGTTGGTGGGTAGGTGCAGAATCTATATTGTGTTTGGAGGGCAAAGGATTCTAAATTGTCATGCCAGTCTATACTTGGCCTTTAAAATTAAAGTTCTTCTTCTTATCTGTGTCAGTATTGGTTTCCTGCTCCTACTGCTGTGCCAGAGGTAAAAACAGTGATGGATTTTTTTTCTCTTCTAGGGAGGGTAGTTTCATTTGGATTTGGGTTCATTAGGTTTCTTTGAGTTCTCAGCTCCCTATTTAAAGAAACGATTGAATTTGTAGAATCTGGCTTGTTCTCCTGAATTATTCCTATCTGCATTAAAATGTGCCATTATTTCTCCCATCTTTGGAAAAAAAACCTTTTCTCTCAACCCATTTCTGCCACCTCTTGCCCCAACTCTGTTGTTCTTTGCAGCAAAAACTGTTTCCAAAAGTTGCCTCTGCTTCCTTTCTCCAATCTCTCTCTTCCTATCTCTCTTAAACCTACTCCAGTGAGGCCTTGTTCCTGCCACTGCCCTCTCTCCCTGGTCCACTGTGCCCCTTCCCCTACCTCACCTGATTAACTCTACTTATTGTTTCAAAACTGTCTTAATTGTAACCCCTGCCTCCCCTTCTCTCTGCCATGCCTCCCTTCCTCTTGGGTACCCTCCCCTAGTAAAACTGCATTTAGTGTTATTTCTCTAAGAGAGGTATAGCTGGCAGCTGAGGGGAATGAGGGTAGCTGGAGTGTGATTAAAGGTTTTTTCCTGCTTTTCCTTTTAGAAGATGGAGAGACTTGAGCATGGTTAAATTTTATGGGAAGTAGCCAAGAGAAAGCTTGGGATTTAAGTTGTAGGGGAGAGAGAATAATTGACAGATGTCAGAAGGGAATGGCATCTGAAGCATAGGTGGAAGGGTTCCCTTTAGGTAAGAGAAGGGAAGGGTCTGGCTTTGTTGTTATAGGAGAGAAGGAAAGTTGGGTCCAAGGGCTGGTTCATTTGTCAGTTCGGTAGCAGGAAGATGATGAGCTCTCATTTGGTGGTTTCTTTTTTTCTCTGTGAAGAAGAAAACAGAGTTATCTGTTGATAACTGAAGTGGAGCAGCAAATTATAGGAGAGAGAATTCCAACTAGCGTTATTCTGGGAAGGTTCCCTATAAGTAGCTGAGTGTGCTGATAGCAGCAGGAAGTCTCAGCCAACAACTAACTGTGCAGAAGGCAACCAGACCTATAAAGTGGCATTAAAACAATCAGCCTAATATCTTGGCCTCCTTTAGCCTGGGTCATGGTGCCTTTGGTCCCTATTTACAGCTTAGTACGATAATTTATATTCAGAATTAATGGCCATAGGTTAAATTATGTTCAGTGTATTCTGTTTAAGAAGGCAAGGAAGTATGTGGTAGTAAGTATATAATTAGTAGCATGTATATAGTACTTTATACTAGTTTATACTTTACAGTTTACAAATGCTTTTATATCTTTTCTGGTTTTATCCTCTCAGCAGTCCTGTAAGCTAGGTAATATTATCTTCATATTTGCAGTTGAGAAAACCAAGGCTTAGTTAAGTGATTTGTTTGAAATACACAATTAGTAAGGTGTAAAACCTAGGCTTGATTACATATCCTCTGCCCCTAGACTCTCTCCCATTATGTCAGACTTCTCGTAATTGCCATCCAAAAGGGTTTACAGTTGTTTAAAGGCATAATTTTCAGTTTTCTGGATTTCAGTGGAACACCTCATTCATGTACAGTTAATGAAGTAGTATAAAGTTCATAAGCTTTCTTTTCAATTTGAATTACCATATATTTTCTTAGTCTGTTTTTTGACAATGTCACAGAACAGTTGGAGAATAAAATTACATTTGACAAATACTACTCTGTATCTAATTTTGTAAAAAGGCACATTTATTACATGTACTTTTCCAAGTTCAGAAGACTTTGAATTTAACACCTCCTACATAATTAGTTGTTGGGATAAAATATTGCTAAATCGCAGGCTTCTAAGTTTACAGTACATGTTGATTTAGTAAATACTGTTTCCTTATTTCAGTTTTTGTGAACGTAGTACTTACTCAAGGTCGTGATTCTGAAAAAATTCTTATTAACTAATTGAGATCTTTTAGAATGCTTTAAAGATATGTATAAACGTAAAGTGCCAAATTAGCTCGAAAGACATTTATTTCACATACCATTAAGTCTGTTGCCTAATAAATTACTATATAAAAATAAAGGTAATTAAGTCAGCATTTCCCAGCAGCATTTTATTAATAGGGACTTTATTTATTAATAAAAGCGCATTGTTGTTCCTTTTTTATGAATCAATTTTTAAACTATTGTTTAGTTTTTTTTTAACGTACATTGAATGATAACTCATTGCTTTGAAATGGTCTAGGGTCAAGAATGATTAGTTATATTATTCCCATATTTTTTGCAGTTATGCATGTGAAATGTGCTGTTAACTGAGGATAAAGCTTCCCCCCAAAAGCTTTGTCACATTGAAAATTGGGGGTCTTTTCCCATTGATGCTGATAATATTACAGGATACCTTTCAACTGCAAAAGAATTATTGTGTTGGAAAATTATATGCTGCTGTTACAATATGTTCCATAATCTTAAAGAAAATCCATGTAATTTGCGGCGGAAGTGTGCAGTATGCTCATATTCTTAATGTTGGAAGGATATGAGTGCCTTTAACACTTATGTGGGCATTCAGAGGTTCTCTTTTGATTACAAGTGATTATATTTATATAGATTAACATTAAGCTTGTTATGTAATACATTTTAGCATCTTGAAAAAGAAAGTAAAAAGGGTTCCTGTGCTATAGGGAGGAAAATACCACATCAGCAAAGAAGGGAGCTAAGAACAATTCTTTAAACAGGTCTTTTGACTACACTGCAAAGTGATGTGATCTTGATCATAGGAAAAGTGCTTAGGCATTAAGAGAAATTTTCGGAAAAAAATCTGGGAGTGTTGTAAGTAAAAATCAGAAGAGTGTAACTTGTCTTGTAATGAACATTAAGATTTTTGTTAATGTGGTTAACTATTTAGCTGTCATCTGGGTGTCGTACAGGGTGCAAGGTATTTAACAATAAATTACTTTCGTATGAACTATTCTCTTCCATGATAAGAATGGTAGGAATGACATTTTAAGTGAACATTAAGTAATAATTTTAGCTACTACACAACACTTTGTGTCAGACACTCTTCTAATCACTTTATGTGCATTTATTTATTTAACTCTGTAAAGCGAGATATTATTATCCCTGGAAACTGAGACTCAGAAATTAAGTAACACGCTGGTTAGTGGCAAGAAATTATGACACACTCTATATATGCTTTGAAAACTGGGAAAGTAAAAAGGTAAGAGTTACCTTTTTCTTAATCTTTCAGTTTTTTCTTAATCTTTCTACTGCATATATACAGCAATAATAGATTGTATCTTTAGAGAAAAGGTAGCATTTATGTTAAAGGTGCAGAATAGTGAAGGGTTAAAAATGTGGGCTCTGGAGATAACTTGCTGGGTTTGAATTCTGACTGCCACATAGTAGTTCTGTGACTCTGAGCCAGCTCTGTAATTTAGGAGCTTGTTTCCTTATCTGCAAAATAGATGCGAATCATTATTTATTCATAACAAATATTGAATACCTACTATGTGCCAGCCCTGTTCTAGGCATTTAGTAACTAAATATCTATTTCATAGGGCAGTTGGAAGGATTTAAATGAGTTATACACATAAAGCATTTAAAACAATGCTTGGCCCATAGTAAATGCTCAGTTATTTTATAGTTGCATGTAATAATAATTCAGCATCGGGAGGTTGACACTTTTCTGGTTTTTTCCAACACAGTGAAAATAACACTTTAACCTTTTTTAATGACTTAAGGGTCATCATTGTCAATATAGATTTTTGTACTGTGAAAATACAGACATAGATGTTTGGGAAGATAGTGAAAAATGTCAGATGTCAGCTTGTTTTGTTTATCTCTTAAAGTGAAGATGAAGAATTTATATCTATACATGGCTGCGTATTTACAGGACTGATTAATCAATCAGTGAAAGCACCTTTCTCCCAGATAGGACTTGCATTGTCATTTTTACCCTCTTTTGACTGTCAGCATTCTCTAAAACTTTATTTCTAGACCATAACAACATTGTACCAAGTTGGCCTTCTTGTCAACTTCAATTTTTATTAAATCATTGTTCATTGATGGTATATCAGAGAGAATTCCTCCTCCTTTTCGGAATTTGTGCCTCTGTTTTTTGACCTTTTTTCCCCAGTTTTATTGAGAAATAATTGATATACATCATTGTGTAAGTTTCAGGTATACAGCATGATGGTTTGATTTACATATATTGTAAAATGACTACCACAATAGGTTCAGCTAACATGCATCTTCCCATAAAAGTACAATAAGAAGAAAAGAAAAAAGGAAAATAATTTTCTCCTTGTGACAAGAACTCTTAGGATTTACGCTCTTAACGACTTTCCTGTATCTTATATAGCAGTTTGTTAGCTATAGTCATCATGTTGTACATTACATCCCTAGTACTTACTTTAATCTTATAACTGGGGGTTTGTAACTCTTTGACAACTTTCCTCCAGTTCCCCTCCCTCACCTTCTGCCTCTGGTAACCACATATTTTTTTTCTATGAGTTCATTTTTTTTTTTTTTTTAAGATTTCACATATAAGTCAGATCATACAGTATTTGTCTCTGTCTGACTTACTTCACTTAGCATAATGTCTTCAGGGTTCATCCATGCTGTTGCAAATGGTAGGATTCCCTTACTTTTTATGGCTGAATAATATTCTGTTGGAGACATATACACAACTTTATCTGTTCATCCATTGATGGACACTTAGATTGCTTCCATGTCTTGGCTATTGTAAATGATGGTATGGATGTTATTCTACACCAAAACCCTAAGATTTGGCTGTTCCCACTAGAAGACACTTTAATACACATGACCCAGATTTTCTTTGAATTCAGTGCTACTACGGAGATAGATAACACTAAAATCTTTAAGTAGCTGGTTGAGGTTGGTGAAGGGGATTGACTACAGAGGGGCATGAGGAAGCCTGAAGGTGATAGAACTGTTCTGTATCTTGATTTTGGTGGATCTTACATGGCTATATACAGTTATTAAAATTCATCAAACCATACAGTTGAAATGGGTACATTTTACTGTATGTAAATTATTCCTCAATGAAAACGGAAACAAAATGAATCTTTAAAGGTATGAGGTAGAAAATCCCTTATAATGGATTACATTTCTCATGAAATATTTCTGTAAGATTCTTTATTTTGAATAATGTCTTAGGACACAAGTTGAATCATTGAAATGAGCAGAAAATTGTTAAAAATTTTTATTTCTAATTTTTGACTGTTTCCTTAGGGTAAAGATTTTGATTTTACAGTTAATAGATTAGCTAACCTAAGGTAAGCTTATACTTCTGATACTTTATTTCATTGTAGGTATAAAACAGTGAAATGAATCATCAAAAAAAATTCTTTGGATCCAAAAAAATTTGGTGAAAAAAATTTTTGATGAACCATGTACTAGCTTAGATGACACTTTTGAAAACTGAATTGATTACATTTTCAATCATGAAACATCATTTTGTTTTGTATTATTTAAGCTTCTTTTTTGCAAGCAATAAAAACCAACTCCTGCCAAGCACAAAGATGGCTATTAGAAGAGTTCTGTGGGGCTCAGAGAATTGATAGGAGGCTGAGGGCTCATGTCTAAGAGAAACAAACCAAGGGGACTGCAAAGGGCTTAAAAAACAAGGAACCAGGATGCATAGCATCTGTTTCACAACTGGGGCAGCCTGGTCAGGGCACCATTGCTATTACCTCTACTGCCACCGTCACTATGAAGAGCTTCTGACTGCCTTGGTAAAAATTCAGAGTTGCAGGAGAGGGCTCTGTTCCGGCAGGCAAACTTTAGCTGTGGAGGACCACACACAATTTGAGAGAGGTAATTCCTCAATAGTATGTGAGGAAATGGAGAAGAAAGGATGCCAGGCACCGCATAAAGTTGGGGGTCTTGCTATGTGAATAAATTCAAGAACAGTTAACCTATCCTCCATCTTAAACCCAGCAACCTATAACTTACTGCTCAAGTAAATTTGGTTAAGTTGCTAAATTAAAGTAACGTGAAATCTTTCAGAGTGTTGTATTAGCAGATGGGTTCTCTAAAGCAGTTCCTTAGTTGTTTAGTAATGTTACCAGTACATTCTTCCTTCTAATGACATGGCTTAATTTGAAATGCCAAAACTACTCTTTAGAAAATGTACAGCAATCATTTAATCATATTAGCTCAAAAAATCCTTTTTGGTTAGAATATAGATGCAAATACAGGTTTTAATCTTTTCAGTGAGGCCTCCTCTTATGTAAATCATAAATACATAAAGTATGGTATATTTTGGTACTATTTCTTAAAGTGTGGTACACTTTATTGATGATATATGCAAAAATAATTTTAAATGGTATGCAGGTGAACAATTTTTATGTAAGTAGTTATATTTTTACTATAAAATACTTTATTTATACATATATATATATCACAGCAGATACTTGGTTTTAGAATGAAGCTGAGTAATAAAAATGAGTTAAAGTCTGTTTACCAAAAAAAGTGAATAAGAATATTAATAGTATGAGAATATGGCAAAAATCTTAAAGATGGTATAAGGGTGACTGAAGTTTGGAAATCCCTGTGTCTTTACTACAGACACAGGAGTCACATTCAGGCAGAACAGTGCTTAAGATTTTTTTTTTTTAACTATGAAAAATATTAAGAAAACTGAGACACAGGTCTGGGCTCAGGAAGCATCCATTTTTATGCTTTGAGGTTAGCACAGTTTTAAACTTTCCTCCATTTGTAGATGGTAGCAAGGCTTCTATCGTGGGTCTAATAGTATACTTCTTACACAGTAGGGCAATAGTATGAGCACTGCACTGTTTTGTCCTGAATAGATATAATTGTGATATGTATATATTTTCTTTAGGAAGGCAGGGCACTGTGTCATATTTCAAAAGAAAAATTATTTTAGCAAGTGAATGAAATAAAAGACTTAGCACAGAGAGTTACTTTTCAGCTCTGGAGATATTGTTACTCATCATGTAATACTGTGCCATTTTGGAAAGCCTGTATTTTTCTAAATTAGAAAAAAAAAAAGGGAAATCTCAAGAGGCAGTTAGCTCTATTAGGTTGATTGGTGACTCAATTCATTATGTTTTTGGTATTTTGTTATTCCTGTACTGTGAATTGTTGAGGTTTATAGGACTGTTATATTTCTTTGTTGAGTATCTCTACATGGAGTATCTCCATGCTGTTGCCCTGTTGTTGAACCATCCCCCTTTCTCCCATCTTCACTGTGTCTGTTTTCTATTATTATTTTTCTTTGAACTGTTTCTCATTGCTTCTCTTGCTTCTTCTCATCTTTAGTCATTATTTCTCTTTTTTTTTTTTTTAAACATCTTTATTGAAGTATAATTGCTTTACAATGGTGTGTTACTTTCTGCTTTATAACAAAGTGAATCAGTTATACATATACATATGTTCCCATATCTCTTCCCTCTTGCATCTCCCTCCCTCCCACCCTCCCTATCCCACCCCTCTAGGTGGTCACAAAGCACCGAGCTGATCTCCCTGTGCTATGCGGCTGCTTCCCACTAGCTATCTATTTTACATTTGGTAGTGTATATATGTCCATGACACTCTCTCACCCTGTCACATCTCACTGCTCCCCCTCCCCATATCCTCAAGTCCATTCTCTAGTAGGTCTGTGTCTTTATTCCCGTCTTGCCACTTGGTTCTTCATGACCTTTTTTTTTTTTTTTTTCCTTAGATTCCATATATATGTGTTAGCATACTGTATTTGTTTTTCTCTTTCTGACTTACTTCACTCTGTATGACAGACTCTAACTCCATCCACCTCATTACAAATACCTCCATTTCATTTCTTTTTATGGCTGAGTAATATTCCATTGTATATATGTGCCACATCTTCTTTATCCATTCATCCGATGATGGACACCTAGGTTGCTTCCATGTCCTGGCTATTGTAAACAGAGCTGCAATGAATATTTTGGTACATGACTCTTTCTGAATTATGGTTTTCTCAGGGTATATGCCCAGTAGTGGGATTGCTGGGTCATATGGTAGTTCTATTTTTAGTTTTTTAAGGAACCTCCATACTGTTCTCCATAGTGGCTGTATCAATTTACATTCCCACCAACAGTGCAAGAGTGTTCCCTTTTCTCCACACCCTCTCCAGCATTTATTGTTTCTAGATTTTTTGATGATGGCCATTCTGACCGGTGTGAGATGATACCTCATTGTAGTTTTGATTTGCATTTCTCTAATGATTAATGATGTTGAGCATTCTTTCATGTGTCTGTTGGCAATCTGTATATCTTCTTTGGAGAAATGTCTATTTAGGTCTTCTGCCCATTTTTGGATTGGGTTGTTTGTTTTTTTGTTATTGAGCTGCATGAGCTGCTTGTAAATCTTGGAGATTAATCCTTTGTCAGTTGCTTCATTTGCAAATATTTTCTCCCATTCTGAGGGTTGTCTTTTGGTCTTGTTTATGGTTTCCTTTGCTGTACAAAAGCTTTTAAGTTTCATTAAGTCCCATTTGTTTATTTGTGTTTTTATTTCCATTCCTCTAGGAGCTGGGTCAAAAAGGATCTTGCTGTGATTTATGTCATAGAGTGTTCTGCCTATGTTTTCCTCTAAGAGTTTGATAGTGTCTGGCCTTACACTTAGGTCTTTAATCCATTTTGAGTTTATTTTTGTGTATGGTGTCAGGGAGTGTTCTAATTTCATACTTTTACATGTACCTGTCCAATTTTCCCAGCACCACTTATTGAAGAGGCTGTCTTTTCTCCACTGTATATGCTTGCCTCCTTTATCAAAGATAAGGTGACCATATGTGTGTGGGCTTATCTCTGGGCTTTCTATCCTGTTCCATTGATCTATATTTCTGTTTAGGTGCCAGTATCATACTGTCTTGATTACTGTAGCTTTGTAATATAGTTTGAAGTCAGGGAGCCTGATTCCTCCAGCTCCATTTTTCGTTCTCAAGATTGCTTTGGCTATTTGGGGTCTTTTGTGTTTCCATACAAATTGTGAAATTTTTTGTTCTAGTTCTGTGAAAAATGCCAGTGGTAGTTTGATAGGGATTGCATTGAATCTGTAGATTGCTTTGGGTAGCAGAGTCATTTTCACAATGTTGATTCTTCCAATCCAAGAACATGGTATATCTCTCCATCTATATGTATCATCTTTAATTTCTTTCATCAGTGTCCTATAATTTTCTGCATACAGGTCTTTTGTCTCCTTAGGTAGGTTTATTCCTAGATATTTTATTCTTTTTGTTGCAATGGTAAAGGGGAGTGTTTTCTTAATTTCACTTTCAGATTTTTCATCATTAGCATATAGGAAGGCAAGAGATTTCTGTGCATTAATTTTGTATCCTGCTACTTTACCAAATTCATTGATTAGCTCTAGTAGTTTTCTGGTAGCATCTTTAGGATTCTCTATGTATAGTATCATGTCATCTGCAAACAGTGACAGCTTTACTTCTTCTTTTCCGATTTGGATTCCTTTAATTTCTTTTTCTTCTCTGATTGCTGTGGCTAACACTTCCAAAACTATGTTGAATAATAGTGGTGAGAGTGGGCAACCTTGTCTTGTTCCTGATCTTAGTGGAAATGGTTTCAGTTTTTCACCATTGAGGACAATGATGGCTGTGGGTTTGTCATATACGGCCTTTATTATGTTGAGGAAAGTTCCCTCTATGCCTACTTTCTGCAGGGCTTTTATCATAAAATGGGTGTTGAATTTTGTCGAAAACTTTCTCTGCATCTATTGAGATGATCATACGGTGTTTCTCCTTCAATTTGTTCATATGATGTATCACGTTGATTGATTTGCGTATATTGAAGAATCCTTGCATTCCTGGAATAAACCCCACTTGATCAAGGTGTATAATCCTTTTAACGTGCTGTTGGATTCTGTTTGCTAGTATTTTGTTGAGGATTTTTGCATCTATGTTCATCAGTGATATTGGCCTGTAGTTTTCTTTCTTTGTGCCATCTTTGTCTGGTTTTGGTATCAGGGTGATGGTGGCCTCGTAGAATGAGTTGGGGAGTGTTCCTCCCTCTGCAATATTTTGGAAGAGTTTGAGAAGGATAGGTGTTAGCTCTTCTCTAAATGTTTGATAGAATTCGCCTGTGAAGCCATCTGGTCCTGGGCTTTTGTTTGCTGGAAGATTTTTAATCACAGTTTCAATTTCAGTGCTTGTGATTGGTCTGTTCATATTTTCTATTTCTTCCTGGTTCAGTCTCGGCAAGTTGTGCATTTCTAAGAATCTGTCCATTTCTTCCAGGTTGTCCATTTTATTGGCATAGAGTTGCTTGTAGTAATCTCTCATGATCGTTTGTATTTCTGCAGTGTCAGTGGTTACTTCTCCTTTTTCATTTCTAATTCTATTGATTTGAGTCTTCTCCCTTTTTCTCTTGATGAGTCTGGCTAATGGTTTATCAATTTTGTTTATCTTCTCAAAGAACCAGCTTTTAGTTTCATTGATTTTTGCTATTGTTTCCTTCATTTCTTTTTCATTTATTTCTGATCTGATCTTTATGATTTCTTTCCTTCTGCTAGCTTTGGGGTTTTTTTGTTCTTCTTTCTCTAATTGCTTTAGGTGCAAGGTTAGGTTGTTTATTCGAGATGTTTCCTGTTTCTTGATGTAGGCTTGTATTGCTATAAACTTCCCTCTTAGAACTGCTTTTGCTGCATCCCATAGGTTTTGGGTCGTCGTGTCTCCATTGTCATTTGTTTCTAGGTATTTTTTGATTTCCCCTTTGATTTCTTCAGTGATCACTTCGTTATTAAGTAGTGTATTGTGTAGCCTCCATGTGTTTGTATTTTTTACAGATCTTTTCCTGTAATTGATATCTAGTCTCATAGCGTTGTGGTCGGAAAAGATACTTGATACGATTTCAATTTTTTTTAATTTACCAAGGCTTGATTTGTGACCCAAGATATGATCTATCCTGGAGAATGTTCCATGAGCACTTGAGAAAAATGTGTATTCTGTTGTTTTTGGGTGGAATGTCCTATAAATATCAATTAAGTCCATCTTGTTTAATGTATCATTTAAAGCTTGTGTTTCCTTATTTATTTTCATTTTGGATGATCTGTCCATTGGTGAAAGTGGGGTGTTAACGTCCCCTACTATGATTGTGTTACTGTCGATTTCCCCTTTTATGGCTGTTAGTATTTGCCTTGTGTATTGAGGTGCTCCTATGTTGGGTGCATAAATATTTACAATTGTTATACCTTCCTCTTGGATTGATCCCTTGATCATTATATAGTGTCCTTCTTTGTCTCTTGTAATAGTCTTTATTTTAAAGTCTATTTTATCTGATATGAGAATTGCTACTCCAGCTTTCTTTTGATTTCCATTTGCATGGAATATCTTTTTCCATCCCCTCACTTTCAGTCTGTATGTGTCTCTAGGTCTGAAGTGGGTCTCTTGTAGACAGCATATATATGGGTCTTGTTTTTGTATCCATTCAGCCAGTCTGTGTCTTTTGGTGGGAGCATTTAATCCATTTACATTTAAGGTAATTATCGATATGTATGTTCCTATTCCCATTTTCTTAAATGTTTTGGGTTTGTTATTGTAGGTGTTTTCCTTCTCTTGTGTTTCTTTTTTTTTGTTTGTTTGTTTTTTTGGTTTGTTTTTTTTTTTTATTTATTTTTTATTTTTTTCCACACACACTGTATTTTATTTTTACAAGAGATAAATAGACTGACACCAAGCATTGTACATGGATGACCACAACAAAAGCAACAATGATGGCAATTACCAAACATGAAACACACTCATACTATGTCATAATATTGACATTCAGTCCAGTAATCCTCCACTGTAACAGCTCCTTTACTTTGCAGTGAAAATTGATTTGTATATTCTTTGCCTCTGAGTTCTTGTGGGATTTTTTCTTTTTTTAAATTCAACCAGAAAGTCACAAAAATTATACTCATCCTCATCAGTTCACTCAGTCCCATGTAATTAATTTTTTTTTTTTCATCTTGATCTTTTGTTAGCACTTTTATGAGCTCATCAGTTTTTCATTAGAGTTCTGAAAATGCTTATTCATTCAGTTCAGCAGTACAGTCAGGTACCAGAAACCTGTACTTGTCAGAGTCTTTTCCATGAATTTCCTGAAGATGAAACCTTTTTATAGGAACATATTTACAAAAGCATCAGAGTACACCCAGAACTGTCTGTAAATGACAAAAGACTTAAAAATAACCACGGTTAAAGATTTGATGAAAGTTCATAATAATGCAGTTGACAAGAAAATTAGTTATTTCTGAGATATACATTTTAAAGTAATAACTAGGATTATGACTTATAACATTATACCAGAACATATAAGATTTTTAGAAATTTCGTATAATGTCTGAAACATTAATATTAACATATTTCCATACAAATAACCCAATGAAAGTTTAGTATTAGTTGTTTTGTTTGTTTGTTTATACTGCAGGTTCTTATTAGTCATCAATTTTATACACATCAGTGTATACATGTCAATCCCAATCGCCCAATTCAGCACACCACTATCCCCACCCCACCGCAGTTTTCCCCCCTTGGTGTCCATATGTCTGTTCTCTACATCTGTGTCTCATCTTCTGCCCTGCAAACCGGCTCATCTGTACCATTTTTCTAGGTTCCACATACATGCGTTAATATACAATATTTGTTTTTCTCTTTCTGACTTACTTCACTCTGTATGACAGTCTCTAGATCCATCCACGTCTCAACAAATGACTCAATTTCGTTCCTTTTTATGGCGGAGTAATATTCCATTGTATATATGTACCACATCTTCTTTATCCATTCGTCTGTTGATGGGCATTTAGGTTGCTTCCATGACCTGGCTATTGTAAATAGTGCTGCAATGAACATTCGGGTGCATGTGTCTTTTTGAATTACGGTTTTCTCTGGGTATATGCCCAGTAGTGGGATTGCTGGGTCATATGGTAATTCTATTTTTAGTTTTTTAAGGAACCTCCATATTGTTCTCCATAGTGGCTGTATCAATTTACATTCCCACCAACAGTGCAAGAGGGTTCCCTTTTCTCCACACCCTCTCCAGCATTTGTTGTTTGTAGATTTTCTGATGATGCCCATTCTAATTGGTGTGAGGTGGTACCTCATTGTAGTTTTGATTTGCATTTCTCTAATAATTAGTGATGTTGAGCATCTTTTCATGTGCTTCGTGGCCGTCTGTATGTCTTCTTTGGAGAAATGTCTATTTAGGTCTTCTGTCCATTTTTGGATTGGGGTGTTTGTTTCTTTAATATTGAGCTGAATGAGCTGTTTATATATTTTGGAGATTAATCCTTTGTCCGTTGATTCGTTTGCAAATATTTTCTCCCGATCTGAGGGTTGTCTTTTCGTCTTGTTTATGGTTTCCTTTGCTGTGCAAAAGCTTTGAAGTTTCATTAGGTCCCATTTGTTTATTTTTGTTTTTATTTCCATTACTCTAGGAGGTGGATCAAAAAAGATCTTGCTGTGATTTATGTCAAAGAGTGTTCTTCCTATGTTTTCCTCTAAGAGTTTTATAGTGTCCAGTCTTACATTTAGGTCTCTAATCCATTTTGAGTTTATTTTTGTGTATGGTGTTAGGGAGTATTCTAATTTCATTCTTTTACATGTAGCTGTCCAGTTTTCCCAGCACCACTTATTGAAGAGACTGTCTTTTCTCCATCGTATATCTTTGCCTCCTTTGTCATAGATTAGTTGACCATAGGTGCATAGGTTTATCTCTGGGCTTTCTATCTTGTTCCATTGATCTATGTTTCTGTTTTTGTGCCAGTACCATATTGTCTTGATTACTGTAGCTTTGTAGTATAGTCTGAAGTCAGGGAGTCTGATTCCTCCAGCTCCGTTTGTTTCCCTCAAGACTGCTTTGGCTATTCGGGGTCTTTTGTGTCTCCATACAAATTTTGAGATGATTTTTTCTAGCTCCGTAAAAAATGCCATTGGTAATTTGATAGGGATTGCATTGAATCTGTAGATTGCTTTGGGTAGTATAGTCATTTTCACAATGTTGATTCTTCCAATCCAAGAACATGGTATATCTCTCCATCTGTTGGTATCATCTTTAATTTCTTTCATCAGTGTCTTATAGTTTTCTGCATACAGGTCTTTTGTCTCCCTAGGTAGGTTTATTCCTAGGTATTTTATTCTTTTTGTTGGAATGGTAAATGGGAGTGTTTCCATAATTTCTCTTTCAGATTTTTCATCATTAGTGTATAGGAATGCAAGAGATTTCTGTGCATTAATTTTGTATCCTGCAACTTTACCATATTCATTAATTAGCTCTAGCAGTTTTCTGGTGGCAGTTTTAGGATTCTCTATGTATAGTATCATGTCATCTGCAAACAGTGACAGTTTTACTTCTTCTTTTCCAATTTGTATTCCTTTTATTTCTTTTTCTTCTCTGATTGCCGTGGCTAGGACTTCCAGAACTATGTTGAATAATAGTGGTGAGAGTGGACATCCTTGTCTCGTTCCTGATCTTAGAGGAAATGCTTTCAGGTTTTCACCGTTGACAATGATGTTTGCTGTGGGTTTGTCATATATGGCCTTTATTATGTTGAGATAGGTTCCCTCTATGCCCACTTTCTGGAGAGTTTTTATCATAAATGGGTGTTGAATTTTGTCAAAAGCTTTTTCTGCATCTATTGAGATGATCATATGGTTTTTATTCTTCAATTTGTTAATATGGTGTATCACATTGATTGATTTGCGTATATTGAAGAATCCTTGCATCCCTGGGATAAATCCCACTTGATCGTGGTGTATGATCCTTTTAATGTGTTGTTGGATTCTGTTTGCTAGTATTTTGTTGAGGATTTTTGCATCTATATTCATCAGTGATATTGGTCTGTAATTTTCTTTTTTTGTAGTGTCTTTGTCTGGTTTTGGTATCAGGGTGATGGTGGCCTCATAGAATGAGTTTGGGAGTGTTCCTTCCTCTGCAATTTTTTGGAAGAGTTTGAGAAGGATAGGTGTTAGCTCTTCTCTAAATGTTTGATAGAATTCACCTGTGAAGCCATCTGGTCCTGGACTTTTGTTTGTTGGAAGATTTTTAATCACAGTTTCAATTTCATTACTTGTGATTGGTCTGTTCATATTTTCTGCTTCTTCCTGGTTCAGTCTTGGAAGGTTATACCTTTCTAAGAATTTGTCCATTTCTTCCAGGTTGTCTATTTTATTGGCATAGAGTTGCTTGTAGTAGTCTCTTAGGATGCTTTGTATTTCTGCGGTGTTTGTTGTAACTTCTCCTTTTTCATTTCTGATTTTATTGATTTGAGTCCTCTCCCTCTTTTTCTTGATGAGTCTGGCTAATGGCTTATCAATTTTGTTTATCTTCTCAAAGAACCAGCTTTTAGTTTTATTGATCTTTGCTATTGTTTTCTTTGTTTCTATTTCATTTATTTCCGCTCTGATCTTTATGATTTCTTTCCTTCTGCTAACTTTGGGTTTTGTTTGTTCTTCTTTCTCTAGTTTCTTTAGGTGTAAGGTTAGATTGTTTACTTGAGATTTTTCTTGTTTCTTTAGGTAGGCTTGTATAGCTATAAACTTCCCTCTTAGAACTGCTTTTGCAGCATCCCATAGGTTTTGGGTTGTCGTGTTTTCATTGTTATTTGTCTCTAGGTATTTTTTGATTTCCTCTTTGATTTCTTCAGTAATCTCTTGGTTATTTAGTAACGTATTGTTTAGCCTCCATGTGTTTGTGTTTTTTACGCTTTTTCCCCTGTAATTCATTTCTAATCTCATAGCGTTGTGGTCAGAAAAGATGCTTGATATGATTTCAATTTTCTTAAATTTACTGAGGCTTGATTTGTGACCCAAGATGTGATCTATCCTGGAGAATGTTCCGTGCGCACTTGAGAAGAACGTGTAATCTGCTGTTTTTGGATGGAATGTCCTATAAATATCAATTAAATCTATCTGGTCTATTGTGTCATTTAAAGCTTCTGTTTCCTTATTTATTTTCATTTTGGATGATCTGTCCATTGGTGTAAGTGAGGTGTTAAAGTCCCCCACTATTATTGTGTTACTATCAATTTCCTCTTTTATAGCTGTTAGCAATTGCCTTATGTAATGAGGTGCTCCTATGTTGGGTGCATATATATTTATAATTGTTATATCTTCTTCTTGGATTGATCCCTTGATCATTATATAGTGTCCTTCCTTGTCTCTTGTAACATTCTTTATTTTAAAGTCTATTTTATCTGATATGAGTATAGCTACTCCAGCTTTCTTTTGATTTCCATTTGCATGGAATATCTTTTTCCATCCCCTCACTTTCAGTCTGTATGTGTCCCTAGGTCTAAAGTGGGTCTCTTGTAGACAGCATATATATGGGTCTTGTTTTTGTATCCATTCAGCAAGCCTGTGTCTTTTGGCTGGAGCATTTAATCCATTCACGTTTAAGGTAATTATCGATATGTATGTTCCTATGACCATTTTCTTAATTGTTTTGGGTTTGTTTTTGTAGGTCCTTTTCTTCTCTTGTGTTTCCCACTTAGAGAAGTTCCTTTAACATTTGTTGTAGAGCTGGTTTGGTGGTGCTGAATTCTCTTAGCTTTTGCTTGTCTGTAAAGCTTTTGATTTCTCCATCAAATCTAAATGAGATCCTTGCCGGGTAGAGTAATCTTGGTTGTAGGTTCTTCCCTTTCATCACTTTAAGTATATCCTGCCACTCCCTTCTGGCTTGTAGAGTTTCTGCTGAGAAATCAGCTGTTAACCTTATGGGAGTTCCCTTGTATGTTATTTGTCATTTTTCCCTTGCTGCTTTCAATAATTTTTCTTTGTCTTTAATTTTTGCCACTTTGATTACTATGTGTCTCGGCGTGCTTCTCCTTGGGTTTATCCTGTATGGGACTCTCTGTGCTTCCTGGACTTGGGTGGCTATTTCCTTTCCCATGTTAGGGAAGTTTTCGACTATAATCTCTTCAAATATTTTCTCGGGTCCTTTCTCTCTCTCTTCTCCTTCTGGGACCCCTATAATGCGAATGTTGTTGCATTTAATGTTGTCCCAGAGGTCTCTTAGGCTGTCTTCATTTCTTTTCATTCTTTTTTCTTTAGTCTGTTCCGCAGCAGTGAATTCCACCATTCTGTCTTCCAGGTCACTTATCCGTTCTTCTGCCTCAGTTATTCTACTATTGATTCCTTCTAGTGTAGTTTTCATTTCAGTTATTGTATTGGTCATCTCTGTTTGTTTGTTCTTTAATTCTTCTAGGTCTTTGTTAATCATTTCTTGCATCTTCTCAATCTTTGCCTCCATTCTTATTCCAAGGTCCTGGATCATCTTCACTATCATTATTCTGAATTCTTTTTCTGGAAGGTTGCCTATCTCCACTTCATTTGGTTGTTTTTCTGGGGTTTTTTCTTGTTCCTTCATCTGGTATATAGCCCTCTGCCTTTTCATCTTGTCTATCTTTCTGTAAATGTGGTTTCTGTTCCACAGGCTGCAGGACTGTAGTTTTTCTTGCTTCTGCTGTCTGCCCTCTGGTGGTTGAGGCTATGTAAGAGGCTTGATGGGAGGCTCTGGAGGTGGGTAGAGCTGACTGTTGCTGTGGCAGTCAGAGCTCTGTAAAACTTTAATCCACTTGACTGTTGCTGGGTGGGGCTGGGTTCCCTCCCTGTTGGTTGTTTTGCCTGAGGCAACCCAACACTGGAGCCTACCCGGGCTCTTTGGTGGGGCTAATGGCAGACTCTGGGAGGGCTCACGCCAAGGAGTACTTCCCAGAACCTCCACTGCCAGTGTCCTTGTCCCCACGGTGAAACAGAGCCAGCCCCCGCCTCTGCAGGAGACCCCCCAACACCAGCAGTTATGTCTGGTTCAGTCTCCCCCAGGGTCACTGCCCCTTCCCCTGGGTCCCGATGCACACACTATTTTGTGTACGCCCTCCAAGAGTGGGTTCTCTGTTTCCCCCAGTCCTGTCGAAGTCCTGCAATCCATTCCCACTAGGCTTCAAAGTCTGATTCTCTATGAATTCCTCCTCCCGTTGCCGGACCCCCAGGTTGGGAAGCCTGACGTGGGGCTCAGAACTTTCACTCCAGTGGGTGGACTTCTGTGGTATAAGTGCTCACCAGTCTGTGAGTCACCCACCCAGCAGTTATGGGATTTGATTTTACTCTGATTGCACCCCTCCTACCGTCTCACTGTGGCTTCTCCTCTGTCCTTGGACGTGGGGTATCCTCCTTGGTGAAGTCCAGTGTCTTCCTGTCGATGATTGTCCAGCAGCCAGTTGTGATTCTGGTGCTCTCGCAAGAGGGAGTGAGAGCACGTCCTTCTACTCCGCCATCTTGGTTAATCCTCTTCTCTTGCCTAGAGAAGTTCCTTTAGCATTTGTTGTAAAGCTGGTTTGGTGGTGCTGAACTCTCTCAGCTTTTGCTTGTCTGTAAAGGTTTTAATTTCTCCATCAAATCTGAATGAGATCCTTGCTGGGTAGAGTAATCTTGGTTGTAGGTTTTTCTCCTTCATCACTTTAAGTATATCCTGCCACTCCCTTCTGGCTTGCAGAGTTTCTGCTGAAAGATCAGCTGTTAACCTTATGGGGATGCCCTTGTGTGTTATTTGTTGTTTTTCCCTTGCTGCTTTTAATATGTTTTCTTTATATTTAATTTTTGATAGTTTGATTAATATGTGTCTTGGTGTGTTTCTCCTTGGATTTATCCTGTATGGGACTCTCTGTGCTTCCAGGACTTGATTAACTATTTCCTTTCCCATATTAGGGAAGTTTTCAACTATAATCTCTTCAAATATTTTCTCAGTCCCTTTCTTTTTCTCTTCTTCTTCTGGGACCCCTATGATTCGAATGTTGGTGCGTTTAATGTTGTCCCAGAGGTCTCTGAGACTGTCTTCAGTTCTTTTCATTCTTTTTTCTTTATTCTGCTCTGCAGTAGTTATTTCCACCATTTTATCTTCCAGGTCACTTATCCGTTCTTCTGCCTCAGTTATTCTGCTATTGATCCCATCTAGAGTATTTTTAATTTCATTTATTGTGCTTTTCATCGTTGCTTGGTTCCTCTTTAGTTCTTCTACGTCCTTGTTAAATGTTTCTTGCATTTTGTCTATTCTATTTCCAAGATTTTGGATCATCCTTACTATCATTATTCTGAATTCTTTTTCAGGTAGACTACCTATTTCCTCTTCATTTGTTAGGTCTGGTGTGTTTTGACCCTGCTCCTTCATCTGCTGTGTGTTTTTCTGTCTTCTCATTTTGCTTATCTTACTGTGTTTGGGGTCTCCTTTTCACAGGCTGCAGGTTCGTAGTTCCCGTTGTTTTTGGTATCTGTCCCCAGTGGCTAAGGTTGGTTCAGTGGGTTGTGTAGGTTTCCTGGTGGAGGGAACTATTGCCTGTGTTCTGGTGGATGAGGCTGGATCTTGTCTTTCTGGTGGGCACGTCCACGTCTGGTGGTGTGTTTTGGGGTGTCTGTGGCCTTATTATGATTTTAGGCAGCCTCTCTGTTAATGGATGTGGCTGTGTTCCTCTCTTGCTAGTTGTTTGGCATAGGGTGTCCAGCACTGTAGCTTGCTGGTCGTTGAGTGAAGGTGGGTCTTGATGTTGAGATGGAGATCTCTGAGAGATTTTCGCCGTTTGGTATTACGTGGAGCTGGGAGGTCTCTTGTGGACCAGTGTCCTGAAGTTGGCTCTCCCACCTCAGAGGCACAGCCCTGATGCCTGGCTGGAGCACCAAGAGCCTTTCATCCACACGGCTCAGAATAAAAGGGAGAAAAAATGGAAAGAAAGAAAGAAAGAGGATAAAATAAAATAAAATAAAGCTATTATAATAAAAAATAAGAAAAAAATTATTAAGAATAAATTTATTAAGAAAAAAATTTTTTAATTTTTAAAAATAGATTTATTAATTTTTTATAATAAAAAATAAGAAAAAAATTTATTAAGAAAAAAATTTTTTAATTTTTTAAAATAAAAAATATGAAAAAACTTACTAAAAAATTTTTTTTTAATTTTTTAAAAATAGAAAATAAGGAAAAAATTATTAAGAAAACATTTATTAGGGAAAAAAGAAAAAAAATTTTAAGTAAAAAAAAAAAAAAAAAAAAAAAAAAGGACGGGCCTAACCTTAGGACTAACTGTGAGAGCAAAGCTATACAGACAAAATCTCACCCAGAAGCATACACATATACACTCACAAAAAAAGGAAAAGGGGAAAAATTAATATATCCTGCTCCCAAAGTCCACCTCCTAAATTTGGGATGATTCGTTGTCTATTCAGGTATTCCACAGATGCAGGCACATCAAGTTGTTTGTGGAGCTTTAATCCGCTGCTTCTGAGGCTGCTGGGAGAGATTTCCCTTTCTCTTCTTTGTTCGTACAGCTCCCGGGGTTCAGCTTTGGATTTGGAACCGCCTCTGCATGTAGGTCGCCTGAGGGCGTCTGTTCCCCGCCCAGACAGAACGGGGTTAAAGGAGCAGCTGATTCGGGGGCTCTGGCTCAGTCAGGCCGGGGGGAGGGAGCGGTACGGAGCAGGCAGGGCGAGCCTGCGGCGGCAGAAGCCGGCGTGACGTTGCAGCAGCCTGAGGCGCGCCGTGCGCTCTCCCGGGGAAGTTGTCCCTGGATCACGGGAGCCTGGCCGTTGCGGGCTGTACTGGCTCCCGGGAGGGGCGGTGTGGAGAGTGACCTGTGCTCGCACACAGGCTTTTTGGTGGCGGCAGCAGCAGCCTTAGCGTCTCATGCCCGCCTCTGGGGTCTGCGCTGATAGCCGTGGCTCGCGCCTGTCTTTTGAGTTCGTTTAAGCGGCGCTCTGAATCCCCTCTCCTTGTGCACCGCGAAACAAAGAGGCAAGAAAAAGTCTCTTGCCTCTTCGGCAGCTGCAGACTTTTTCTCAGGCTCCCTCCCGGCTAGTTGTGGTGCGCTAGCCCCTTCAGGCTGTGTTCACGCCACCAAGCCCAGTCCTCTCCCTGTGATCCGACCGAAGCCCGAGCCTCAGCTCCCAGCCCCGCCCGCCCCGGCGGGTCAGCAGACAAGCCTCTCGGGCTGGTGAGTGCTGCTAGGCGCCGAGCCTCTGTGCGGGAATCTCTCCGTTTTTCCCTCTGCGCCCCTGTTGCTGTGGGATCCGCGCTGTTAGCCGCGGCTCACGCCCGTCTCTGGAGCTCGTTTAGGCGGCGCTCTGAATCCCCTCTCCTTGCGCGCCGTGAAACAAAGAGGCAAGAAAAAGTCTCTTGCCTCTTCGGCAGCTGCAGTCTTTTTCCCGGACTCCCTCCCGGCTAGCACCGAAGCCCGAGCCCCAGCTCCCAGCCCCCGCCCGCCCCGGCGGCTGAGCAGACAAGCCTCTTGGGCTGGTGAGTGCTGCTCGGCGCGATCCTCTATGCGGGAATCTCTCCGCTTTGCCCTCCGCACCCCTGTGGCTGCGCTCTCCTCCGTGGCTCTGAAGCTTCCCCCCTCTGCTACCCGCAGTCTCTGCCCACGAAGGGGCTTCCTAGTGTGTGGAAACCTTTCCTCCTTCACAGCTCCCTCCCACTGGTGCAGGTCCCGTCCCTATTCTTTTGTCTCTGTTATTTCTTTTTTTCTTTTGCCCTACCCAAGTACGTGGGGATTTTCTTGCCTTTTGGGAGGTCTGACGTCTTCTGCCAGCGTTCAGTGGGTGTTCTGTAGGAGCAGTTCCACGTGTAGATGTATTTCTACTGTATCTGTGGGAAGGAAGGTGATCTCCACGTCTTACTCTTCCGCCATCTTGCCCTGACTCCCCCATTATTTCTCTTATCTTTTCCTTCTGTTGCCTTTGAATTTTTGTCTCTTTTCTCTCCTTTTGCTATTGTTTCTCCATGCATCTTTGTCATAATAGGTTTCCAAAGGCCATTGCCAATTCATGGATATGATTAATGAACTTCTTCTGATTAATGAACTTTGGGGGCTGATATTATCCTCACTTATTGATTCTCCTGGATTTTTGTTGATGTGCTTGGAGACTCTTTTTTGGAACTTTCTGGCTCATGACTCTTACAATTATGGGTAAGTATGAGCATTATTGCATGTTGTTTCTAAGAAGGCATATAGTCTAAAGCATGACTTCTTTTTAGAAGTTTGTGGTATAGTAGAGTCAGGGGCAAAGAATGCTCAGGAAATTGATGAGAACCAGTGTACTGGCCCAAGAGCTATAGTAGAGTGTGAGGCTGAGAATGTTGGTTGTAAGTCAAATTGTATAGGGGTTTGAATATACGCTGTAGAGTTTAAACTTTATTCTGCAAGTCCTAAGGATATTTTTGAACAAGATTAGATATATATTTTAGCAGGTAATATTGATAACTGTAAATAAGATATGTTGGAGTGGAGAGAAACTTGAGGCAGAGAGAACATTGCCTTTGTAACAATTACACCAAGAGGCAATGAGGACTTGAACCGTTGCATTCGTATTGAGAGTAGAAAGGAAGAGGGAGATGAAAGAGAATATGGAGGTAGGTTTGTGATGGATTGAATATGTCAGGAAATGGGGGGTTGAAAATGAATTTGTGATTTTGAACTTAAGACACAGTAGGTAGGTGATGTTCTTAACTAAGATAAGGAACAGAGGAGGAAGAAGTTTTCTGGGGAAAGATGTTTGGTTCATTAAAAAGCAAGTGGAGTGGGATGTGTCTGTGGAAAAGCCATGTGAAGATTTTTAGTTGGCAAGTGGCAGTGCAGATAGAACTCGAGAAGTCGGGGTTAAAAGCCATGCATTGAGCTTTGCCTCCATGAGATTACCCTATGGTCAAAGGGGCTGGAGATATAGTGTGTTATATAGCTTCCTAGGACAGAACCTTAGGGAATGGCTCTTCACTAAGAGTGAAAAGGAGTGGCCAGAGATAATAGGAGTCTCACCAGAAGAGCGGGGGTGTTAACTAAAACCAAGGAAAAGAGATGGTGTGGCCAACAGTTGCAGATATTGGTGGGGGGCCAGGAAGGCTGCCGACTGAAACAAAGTCAGTTGGATGTAGCAACTAGAAACACTGGCAACCCTGAGTGCTAAGCAACTCAGAATTGCAGCTGAAATTGGAGAGAATTAGTAGTCTTTCTTATAGGACAAATCAGATATAACCACCTGCGACCCTTGGAATCTGATTTGATTAACAGCCTTGGCTGAATGTTTTAAAAATTGAAAACAATTTTGTGAATTAGCTACACTGTTTAAGAGAGTACATAACCACTACTATATACAGTGTTATATGGCAAATATATCTCCGTAAAGCTGGGAGGGAAAAAGTTCATCTTCCCTTACCCTCCCCATTTTCACTAAAATTGTGCCAGGCAAGCTAAGATATGCCTTAAGTCACAAACTATGGGCCAGCGTTTCATCTGTTAAAAAAATGTGTTGCTTATACTGTGTTACTTTCTAAAGCCAGCTCTAAAATTTGTTTCTTCTATTTTTTCCTTTTATTATGTCTTTTGTTGTCATCTACTTGACTCCTCATATCTGAGAACTTTTTTCCTGGTTTACCATACTGGAAGTAACTTTGTTTTGGCGATTCAAGATTGTTTTGTTGACTCATAACACACACTCTAGACAACAAATAGTGGTAATTGAGAAGGCTGTGGTGATTTGTCTCTAGTTTGCCATGTGTTTAAGATAAAAATATTCCCTTCACAGGTTTACCTAAAATTCTATTACTGATAATCCTTTTAAATTTTAACCTGGGTGTAAATGGTTCACAGTTTGCTTTTGCAGAAAGTGAAAAAAAGAAATCTTAAAATAACTTTCTAATTATGATCTGACTTGTCTAGCTGATAGGAAATCCATGAAGGGGTAGTTAGGGCATTGTTTTATTTGTCTCATAGTCTGGCTTAAAAGAATCATAGAATTTCAGAGACTCTAAATAAAAGAAATATAGAATGTCAGAACATAAAGGAACCTTATTGCAGAAGACTTAGACTGGGAAAATGAAAGTATTGAGCACAGAAAGGTAGAACAAAGATACTAAATATTCAAAATTAAATAATATGATAAAGTTATAAACCAAAAATCATTTTCAAAACTTGTGTAAAATAAAAATGGGCAGAAGACCTAAATAGACATTTCTCCAAAGAAGATATACAGATTGCCAACAGACACATGAAAGAATGCTCAACATCATTAATCATTAGAGAAATGCAAATCAAAACTACAATGAGGTATCATCTCACACCGGTCAGAATGGCCATCATCAAAAAAATCTACAAACAGTAAATGCTGGAGAGGGTGTGGAGAAAAGGGAACCCTCTTGCACTGTTGGTGGGAATGTAAATTGATACAGCCACTATGGAGAACAGTATGGAGGTTCCTTAAAAAATTAAAAATAGAACTGCCATACGACCCAGCAATACCACTACTGGGCATATACCCTGAGAAAACCGTAATTCAAAGAGAGTCATGTACCAAAATGTTCATTGCATCTCTATTTACAATAGCCAGTACATGAAAGCAACCTAAGTGTCCATCAACAGATGAATGGATAAAGAAGATGTGGCACATATATACAATGGAATATTACTCAGCCATAAAAAGAAATGAAATTGAGTTATTTGTAGTGAGGTGGATGGACCTAGAGTCTGTCATACAGAGTGAAGTAAGTCAGAAAGAGAAAAACAAATACCGTATGCTAACACATATATATGGAATCTAAAAAAAAAAAAAAGTCATGAAGAACCTAGGGGCAAGACGAGAATAACGACGCAGACCTACTAGAGAATGGACTTGAGGATACGGGGAGGGGGAAGGGTAAGCTGGGACAAAGTGAGAGAGTTGCATGGACATATATACACTACCAAGCGTAAAATAGATAGCTATTGGGAAGCAGCCGCATAGCACAGGGAGATCAGCTCGGTGATTTGTGACCACCTAGAGGGGTGGGATAGGGAGGGTGGGAGGGAGGGAGACACAAGGGGGAAGAGATATGGGGACATATGTATATGTATAACTGATTCACTTTGTTATAAAGCAGAAACTAACACACCATTGTAAAGCAATTATACTCCAATAAAGATGTTAAAAAAAAAAAAAAAGTAAATGAGACAGACACAGCATCACTTCTGTGACATTCCTGCCACAAATACAAAACCTGAATCTTATCCTGAAGAAACATCAGACAAACTCAACCGAGGGACATTCTACAAGATAATTAGTCTTTAATCTGCAAAAGTGACAAGGTCCTGAAAGTCAAGGAAGAATGAACTGTTTCAACTGAAGGTGATTAAAGAGACAAGACAGTCAAATGCAATGCGTGATTCTAAACTAGGTCCTTCTGCTCAGTAGAGGACGTCTTTGGGACGACTGGCGCAATCTAAATGGGAATGGAAGATCAGATGATAGTATGCTATAAACATTTATTTCCTGATTTTAATGGTTTTATTGTGGCTGGAAGACATATCCTTGCTTGTAGGAAGTAGACACTGAAATATTTGGGGGTGACTTAGGGCATGTTATAAGTGAGTTGCAGGGGGTTTATATGATTTTCAAATAGTAACTGTCATCTTGCAAGATATTCATTAAACCATGCCATCTGACATATGAAACACGTTTAAAATTTGCCTTGAAGTACATCATGGATTTCAGCTCATTAATCCCCTTTTACTTGTTAAGGTTATTTGTGTTTTAACTAATTTTCCTTTATTTTCAAATTCATTTGTTCTTAATAACTAATAATTTATATTACACATATGTATGCTTGAATTATTTTCTGTGTCACAGAGTTAATGCTGTTGTGCCCATGTTATCTACTAATTAAAGATCAAATAGATTCTTAAACTCAGTAATGGAATATAAAACCCTTCTGTTAAGCTTTTTGAAATATTGACTGTCATTGAAGATTATCCTTGGTGCAGTGTGTGGGATAACATAGCCTGGAAAACATGTTTTTTCTCTGAAGCAACTTAAACTACCCATTACCTTTTAGTGTCTCAAAATATTTTAAAATACAAAATACAAATCTTGCAATCCCTGGAGGTAATCCAAAATATTTCATTTGAGAATTATAGTTTTCAAATTGGTTAAATGCATACATTCAGATCTATTTATGAGGGTTGAAACAGTCTGAGTTTGTCTGCAGTTATTCATTCATCTGTTCACTCAACATTTGATAGGGTTGGTATCTACTATATTTCTAGACACTATTCTAGATGCTGTGGATATAACAGAGTTTATTGTTAGGAGGGAGACACAGATGTTTAAATACTAGTATCATAATAAATGCTGTAACGTATACAGTACAGGCATACTTTGGAGATGTTGTGAGTTTGGTTCCAGACCACTGCAGTAGAGCAAATATCTGAATAAATTGAGTCACATGAATTTTTTGGTTTCCCAGTACATATAAACGTTATGTTTACACTACTGTTGTCCATTAAGTATATGATAGCATTATGTCTAAAAAAACAATTTACATACCTTAATTAAAAAGTACTTTATTGCTAAAAATGCTAACCATCATCTGAGCCTTCAGCTGATGGAGGGTCTTGCCTCAGTGTTGATGGCGGCTAACTGATCAGGGTGGTGTTGCTGAAGGTTGGGGTGGCTGCGGCAGTTTCTCAAAATAAGACAACAGTGACGTTTGCTGCATCGACTGACTCTTTCATAAACAATTTTTTGTAGCACACAATGCTGTTTGGTAACATTTTATACACAGTAGAACATCTTTCAAAATTGCAATCAGTCCTCTCAAATCCTGCTACTGCTTTATCAACTAAGTTTATGTAATATTCTAAATCCTTTGTTGCAACAATCTTTACAGCATCTTCACCAGGAATGACTGCTATCTCAAAAAACCACTCTTTGCTCATTCATAAGAAGCAACTCCTCATCTGTTTTATTATAAGATTGTAGCAATTCAGTCACATCTTCAGGCTCCACTTCTGATTCTAATTCTCGTGCTCTTTGTACTGCATCTGCAGTTACTCCCTCCACTGAAGTCTTGCACACCTCAGAGTCATCCATGAGGGTTGGAATCAACTTCTAACAAACTCCTGTTCATGTTAGTATTTTGACCCCTTCCCGTGAATCACAAATATTCTTAATGGCATCTAGAATGATGAATCCTTTCCAGAAGGTTTTCAATTTACTTTGCCCAGATCCATTAGAGGAATCACTATCTATGGCAGTTATAGCCTTATGAAATGTATTTCTTAAATAATAAGACCTGAAAGTCGAAATTATTCCCTGATCCATGGGCTGCAGAATGGATGTTGTGTTAGCAGGCATGAAGACAACGTTAATATTATTGTGCATCTCCATCAAGAGCTCTTGGGTGACCAGTTGATTGTCAATGGACAGTAATATTTTGAAAGGGATCTTTTGTTTCTTAGCACAAGGTTTCAAGGTGGGCTTAAAATATTCAGTAAACCATGTTGTCAACAGATGTGCTGTCATCCAGGCTTTGTTGTTCCATTTATAGAACACAGGAAGAGTAGATTTAACATAATTGTTAAGAGCCCTAGGATTTCCAAAATGGTAAATGAGCATTGGCTTCAGCTTAAAATTCAACTAATTCTTTTATTAGCCCCTAACAAAGGAATCAGCTTGTCCTCTGTAGTTTTGAAGCCAGGCATTGACTTCTCCTCTTTAGCTATGAATGTCCTAGATAGCATCTTCTGCCAATATAAGGCTGTTTGTCTATATTGAAAATCTGTTGTTTAGTGCAGCTACCTTCATATCAGAAGATCTGAGCTAGATCTTCTAGATAACTTGTTGCAGTTTTTCTACATCAGCACTTGCTACATCAACTTGTACTTTTATGTTATGGAGATGGCTTCTTTCTTTAAATCTGATGAACCAACCTCTGCTAGCTTCAAACTTTTCTTCTACAGCTTCCTCACCTCTCTCAGCCTTCATAGAATTAAAGAGAGTTAGGGCCTTAGTCTGGGTTAGGCTTTGGCTTAAGGGAATGTTGTGTCTGGTTGGATCTTCTATCCAGACTACTCAAACTTTCTCCATGTCATCAATGATGGTTGTTTTGCTTTCTTATCATTCATGTGTTCACTGGAGCAGCACTTTTAGTTTCCTTCAAGAACTTTTCATTTGCATTTATTCACAACTTGGCTGTTTGTTGCAAGATGCCTAGCTTTCAGCTTATCTTGGCTTTTGACATGCCTTCCTTACTAAGCAATCATTTCCAGCTCATGATTTAAAGTGAGAGACACGTGACTCTTCTTTTTACTTGAACACTTAGAGGCCATTGTTTGGTTATTAATTGGCCCAATTTCAATATTGTTGTGTCTCAGGGAATAGAGAAGCCCGAGGAAAAAGAGTTAGGGACCAGCGGGTCAGTGGAGCAGTCAGAACACACATTGTTAAGTTCACCATCTTATGTGGGTGTGGTTTGTGGTGTCCCAAAACAATTACAACAATAGCATCAAAGATCACTGATCACAGATCATTGTAACAAGTACAATAATAATGAAAAAGTTTGAAATGTTGAAAGAATTACCAAAATGTGATAGAGACACAAAGTGAGCAAATGCTGCTCGAAAAATGGTGCTGAGACTTGTTCAACACAGGGTCACCACAAATCTTTAATTTGTAGAAAGCATAATATCTGTGAAGCACAGCAAAATGAAGCTCAATAAAATGAGATATGGTTGTATATAAATTCTAAAATGTGGTTTCATAGGGAAGTTTATGTATAGCATAGTTATTAAGAGTCCTGGCTTTGTATCACTTTGCCCTGCCTTTGAGTCTCACTTGTGCCATTTATGATTTGTGTGACCCAAGAGGAGTGACTTAACCTCTCTGAGCCTCAGTTCCCTTATCTGTAAAAATTGAGATAAAGATTTTTCTTATTCTTCTTTTCTTTTTTCATAAAGATTAAGTGAAATAATGTAAAGCATTTAGCCAGTGTCTTGCATGTGGTTCCTTATTATAATTTATCACCATCACCAGAAATTATGTACAGGATACTGTTAGAGAGCCATGAAGGGCCATATAAAAATATTGCATGATGATATCATGTAAATTTAGTTATCAGTGTTCAGCAAAAAAAAAAAAATTAAAATGGTAAAATTATATTTTGGTTGTGTGCTTTTTATCATGTGTTCATTACTGTATATGTTATGCACTTAAATATACGTATTGCTGTGTAGAGTTGTACTCATGAAAATTCAAATATTATACTTAATGGAAAATTTAAAGATTTTCAAGAGTAGTTTTGATTAAATGGCATTTTCACATTGCCTTTGAACCTTGACACCTAAGAAAACTCTTCTGTAAGTGTTCAGTTAGAGAAATTAGTGCTATGTTGGGAATTTAGTACTATTACCAGACTGCGGAAATGGGAGAGCAGGGTTGCACAGCAAGTTTTGCTTGTAGTTTGTGAAAGAGAAATGACTTCCCCCCGCCCCACACCGGGTTGCTATATTGTAGGGAAAGAAGGTCAAGGGCCAGTAAGTGTGGGAACATACCCTGCCCACACTGGCCTCAGTCCCTCATTCTAATGTAACAGGATGGGTCTCCTCTGCACAGCTGGGTGTTAGACTCATTTTCAGCTTTCATGTTTTCTAGTCCAATAACCTGTTCTTTCTTCCTCCAGGCATTCCCTCCCTGATGTGTGTAACCACCTTAAGGCAAATGAGGTTATCTGAATGAAAGTTTATTTCCCGGGTACTTTCCAGAATAGGTGAAATACCCTTGGAGCAGAAGCAGCCCTGTCCTTTGTCCTTGATTATCTGTTTTCCCTTCAGTTTTGGCCTGGAATTCTTTACTATCTTAACTCTTTGATGCTTTTAAGAGTTTTATACACACACACACACACACACACACACACACACACACACACACACACACATATTTATCCAGATTTTTTATCCAGTTGTTTTCAATGGAAAGGTTGGTTTGAATAACCAAGTCCACCACCAATGGACACAAGAAGCAGTCTTCCCATTCTTCCATTCCTTCCCATTCCTTCCCATTCAATAGGAGGAAGTCCACTTTCCATTAAGGTACAACTCAAAATAACTCCTTCCTGAAGTTTTCCATTGATACATTGTAACTCTGTTGTCCCACTGACCACATTCTGTCTTTACTGTAATTACTTATGCCTATGGCTGCCTCTCAGCTAAATGTAGTTTTTGAAGGCAGGAATCCTGTCTGTAATTCTTCTGTCCTTGGTAGCACCAACTCTGTATACTTTGTATAATAGACTCTCTCTACATGCATTGGTTGATTGCACTGGATTTTGCTGAAATAGAAGAGAAGGATTAAGAAGGGAGTTGTCTCCTGTTATTTTGTCCTCTCTATGTGGGTTGCAGTACTGTTCTCCCTTTTCTGTTATTCCTTATGGGTTCAGTGATGATGTTAGATGGTCCGTGATCCATGTGAACTGATGACAAAATAGAGCCACAGCATGTGAAGTGATTTGACCTGTGGCCATCTTTGAGCCGATGTTTTGTCTATAGCTGTCCTCGGAGGCTGTCCAGCTGTTACAGTTCATTTTTAATAGTTTAACCAAGACTGTAGAACCTTTAGTGCTTTAGGTTTTCAATAGTCTGAAGACATATTTTTGAGAACTTTAAATAATGTTGAGAGGAGAATATTGAGACCAAGAAGAATAAATGTATTGCTACTTAAAGGACAGTATCTGAAAAACAAAATAGGGAATATAAGTGTATAGTTCTGTTTATTAAGTTAAAGGATACTTTTCTTAGGAAGGAGGAATTAATAGTCATTAAAATTGAAAGACTAAGAAAGGTTTTTTAAAAAGCCTTAGTTACCCATTTTAATGCATCTTTCAGTTTGGACATGACTGCTTCATAACCACAGTGGCCCTTGCATACTATCTTGTAATTTAAAAAATTATTTAAAAATAATGTGGCACATTATTCTACAATCTTAGTATTGGGCTTTTAGAAAGTCAGTGTTAAAATGAGCTTCAGGTGGTGAAGTACTCAACTGGAACACTTGTATTGTTGCGTAATAAAAAAGGCCAGAAAAGGTAAGTATTTAATCATGTTTTGTTTTAGCCATGATCTTCGCAGGTGTATTAAGCAAATTTTAGGATTTACTCTTATAATGGACTTTCTGCATCTAGAACTCCCTCAAATTCTATGACTATCTAGATATCTCTGACTGAACTGCGAATGCCATCTTACACGCATACTACTTACACACATACTGAGCCACTAAAACATCTGAAATAAATTATATATTAAGATATACCTGTTGCTTTGTTGTCTTGTGTTAAAATGTGTGAAGGTACCAGAAATGTAAAGGTTAAATCACTCATGGTCTGCCATATGATTGACTGTGATCCCCCTGGAAGCTAAGTAAATCTTATAAGTTTAATTATTGTTGAAAGAGTTGTTCCTTTTCCAAGCTAAGTAAACTACCACTAAGGTCACTAAAAATCTGAGGACATTTCTTGAACTGTTTTTTTCCCCTCCCTCTTTTGATAAGGTTATAAAAAGGTGATAGCCATAATGTAATATTAATAAGGCCCATTTAATATTTACATATTTATTAACAAGTAAATATTAATATTTACTTAGGCTTAGAAAAAGATTAGAAATGGGGGTCTATGTGACAGATGCTTAAATATTTAAAAGTTATAAGTCAAGCTAACATAATATTAAATAAGTTCTTTTATCTTGAAAAATATATTTTCATGACAAATATCCCTTCATATTGACCTGGAAAGCCAGGATCGCATGTAGAGTCCTTGGAGTTCCGTGCCTTAATGCAGCAGGGCAGAGAAAGCCACCACTGTCCTGCCTCCTTCTCTTCCCACCCCCACCCAGAGTCCTTACTGTGGTCTACGCTCCTATGACTTGAGGCTGTTTGGGCAGTGAATTCCTGTGTCCTGAGCCCCTAGAAGAAGGGGGGTAAGGCATGGCTGGAAGAGGGGCGTAGAATCCTCATGGCCGATACTCTTAGCTAAGGACTTCCTGGGGTGTGGCAGGAGAGAAAGAGCGGAGAGAGAGCTCTCAAAGGTGATGGGTGTAAATTAATTGTAATATATATATTATTATACAGTCATTTCTTATTTGCTGTAGTTTTGTTCTGTAAAGCTGCCACAAACACAGAATTAGCAAACACTGAAACATTGCTCATAGGGGAGATACAGGGTTAGGTTCCTACGAGCCTCTGGTCACAATATTTTCAGCAAGTGATCAGTACATAACCTTGTTTTATATATGCTTCTGCTTAAAGACACTTTAATATACGTTGTTGATTCATTAATGTTGAACTCAGGGCCAACAGCACTGTAACTCATGCCTGAAAGAAGCAGCTTATCTAAAATATGTATTTCCCCCCCGTAAGGCACATCATAGGTTTCTGGTGCATAGGAACACTAGACAGCACTTAATGCTCTGTGCTTGAGGATCATTTTAAACAGTAAAAAATTACAAGAAAAAACAAAGTATGAAAAATGTGGCACTAAATAGTCTGTAAAAAGGTCACTTATTTACATGCAGTATGAGAGCTGAAACATGAAAGCCTTGTTTGACCTCAGCTGGGAACGTGCATGTTAGATGATTCAAAATTTTCGCCACTCTGTGCATCTCTGTGAGTGACTGTGAAAGCATTATAAGTGCTGTTTTGGGGGTTACAAGTAAATTTTAGCAAGTAGGTGAATTTGCAAATATAGAATCCTTGAATAATGAGCACCTCTTGCATTTATTAATTTATGTTGGAGGGCTTACAATGACCTTCCTCTCATGCAACCCCCATTTAAAAAAATTTAAATTGTATTCAGAATATGTTCACTCACATTATGTCATTTGAGTTTAGCAAAACACTGTGAGGTATATGGCCAGATAATTTATTCATTAAAGATTTATTGAGGGTCTTACAGGCACTGTGCTAGATGCTGCAGATATAGTTCATGGTAATATGATGGACAAAGGTTCTTACTTTCATAAGTAACTTGTAGTTTAGCAAGCTTTCTCTCCATTTTTCAGGTGAGGAAATTTTGTACAACTGAATAACTTTTCTAGGGTCACATGACTAGCAATAACAAAGCCAGAATGAGAGTTCAGTTTTTCATATTTTATGGTTAGTCCTGCTCCAGTTCCCTATTTTCCTGTCTTGAATTCTCCCTTTTCACTAGCTTTTCCCACTCATCCAGTCAAATGTCTTCTAAAAACATTCCCCTTTGGCCTTGGCTACTCTAACTGTCACTCCGCTCTTCTACATTGCCAAACATTTCTTGACTACCAACTACTTGCTTCTCACCCCTCTCTTTCACTACTGCCCTTCTGCTCAATGGTGCCTACTAAAATGGCCAATGTCCCCCTACTTGCCATATTCTGTGGGTTTACTGTGACATTTGCTACTGTCACAGGTCTTTTATCTGCCTTAGAACTTTCTTCCCTGGGCTTCTCTGGATCCTGTTTCCCGGTTACCTTGTTGCTCACTGCTCTATTTTCTTTTCTAGCATCTTTTCCTTTATCTGATGTAAATGTTACTGTCCTACAGAGTTTTATCTTTGTCTTTCTTCCTTTATCACCAACTCTCCTCTTAATCTAAGGCTCAGGTTCTTTTAGAGGTTTTAATCCCTCAATTGTACACAAAACTGTGTGTGTATTTCCTTTCCCCCAGGTTTCTATCAGATTCCTGGAGGAGTTCAGAACTAAAAAAGTTGAGAAGGACTGCTGTCTGTGTATTCCTGTAGCTTTATCTGCTTCACGGGTGCCTTCCAAGTCTATGTCCCCAGGCTCCCACCTTTCCCCTTGTCTGTCTCCTCCTGTCTTCCTCCTCAGCACTGTTCACATAGTTCCTCAGAAGTGTTGCAGGAGGAGTGCAGTAGTTTCCTTTTTGCAGTTCCGCCTACCTATCCTCCATACCCCTTCCATCCCACCATCAGGTTAGATTTTTTTGTCTTTGAAACAAGTAAGTGAAGTTTTAAGTAGGGAAAATTCCATGTTTTTTTTAGCATACTAAAAACTTCCTTTATGGTCTAAGTTCAATCTGGCTTTTCAACTTCGTCTCATAACTTTCCCTACTCACTGGTTCTTTTACTCGTTCCCACTGTAGCTTACAGTTCTGCTATTCATAACTCTAATATCCATCTTAGTAGTTTCCTGTCTTGTATTTGCTGTTTCTCTCTGCACGTAATGCCTTTCCCCTCCCACCCTTCCACAGTTCCTCCACAGGCCGACTCCTATTCATCCTTCAAAACCCAGTCAAGTGTCTTTATTAAGAAACCTCCCAAAATTTATTCTAAGTTAACAACTTTTTCATGCTGTCCTCTTTTCTTAGCACCTCATCCTTCCCATTATAATTAATTGTTTACCTATCTGCACTCCCCCGCTAGACTTGGAGTCCATCAAGGGCAGGGATCCTGGTTTTTGTCCATCATGGATCCTCATTGGCTAGCATGGTATCTGATTTGTAGTAAGGTGGTTAATGAGCCTTTTTTGAATGGATAAACACACTTTTGGGCTGCCTGTCTTGAACATGTATTATATTTTCCCTATCTGAATTAGAAAACCATGAAGATGTTCAGACATTTTTAAAATCATGTTTCAACAGTTTACGGTTGCATAAAGTGGTACATGAGGTGTTGACTGCTTCTTTAGGCAATATTTTACTAAGCATTAGGTGGCAGTAGTGTGTTGTACTTGACTTTACCTTTGTAATTGTATTTTTCAACCCTTCATAATTTTAGTATATTGTCAAAGTGTAAAGGACACAATTGTAGTAATTTTATACCTAACTTTTTGTAACATAATCTTGTTTTAAGCTAGTAAGTGTCATACAGAAAATGAAACAAAACAAAACTCAGCCATGTCAGTCAGTGTGTATCTCTCTTGCCTACCTAAACTGTACGCAGATTCGTTAGAGAATCACTACTGCACCATCTTAACGGCACTTCCTCACCAACTCTTTAATAGCTGCTTCATAACAACAGTGATTTGCAATAAGGAAAACCAAAAAGTATCTCAGAGGATATGTGTTTTCTCAGTGTCCTGAGAAGCTTACTTAGACCTTTATCTCAAAAATACTATATTATATTCATTGAATTTAACTACAGTTATTAAATGCTTTCTTTTTCTTTTTTACTCATCAGTTTTTATCAGACTAAGGTCACTTCTCTTGTTTTTGGAGTTTCATTTTAGGCAAATTTCCCTCGCCATTAGGTGGTTAGAATTAAGAAGAGTTGCCACTACCTCTCCAGCCTTTATGCATTTAATCCCACCATTAGTTTTTGAACACTTCTTTATGAAAACGGGAATTTCATTCCCATTGTAGTTTATAAGGGTTAAATCAATGGAAGTTACATTTTATTAAAGGAAAATTTGTACATTTTAAGTTTAGGGGAGCATTTCTGCAAGTAAAAGAAATAGATAACTTTTAGAGGAAACAGTCTTAGTTGATTCAAATATGAAGTAGGTAATGTAAATCTGTGACATTCTCATATCTTCTTTGCTTTCTTTTCTATCTCAGGGGTAAAGTACTTGAGGGAATTCAGTGCCGGTGTACTAGTATCATTAATGTGGCAGAATGATCAATTAATAAAAGAAGAGCATGAAAGCGTTGACAGAACACACTACCTAATTAGTACCTGATGGCCTTGATGGCCACAGAGTGGGGCTCAGAGTTGCTACAGGAAAGCGGCTCTGTAGGATCTGTAGGTGTACGTGACCACTCTTATTTAGCAAGAATAAGTTTGGCATTGGTTCTTTAAGTCCTTAATGATACAAAAACCACGTCTTCCCTGACCCCAGAGGGTAGATGAAGTTAGCCAGCGCACTGCTGCTAATTATCATCGGGGGATATTGGAGGCAGAGTGTTAAACTTGGAATTCTCTGTGTAGCTCATGTTGAGTATGTCATCAAAAACTTGTTTGATACGATTTTTGGGGGGTGGGGGCAATCTGGCTTCCACTTAAATTGGATATAATGTAACCTATTGCTTAAGATTTAAAATCTTACGTACAAAGAGGAAGAGGTTGTGTTACACTTGCATATAGTCAACAAAAGAAAGGGCATGTGACTAGCAAACGATTTGATTCAAGATTGTATTTTAGAGTTAGTAAATCTCACAGTTCAAAGTATAGTACAGAGGTTGATATTGGTAATGAAAGGTTTTGCCATGAATTAAATTACCCAGCCATGTATCATCCTACTTCTTACATTTCTTCATTTCTGTGCATCCAGTTCCTGCAGTCTACCTCTCAATTCTTTATCTGAAAAACATCAATACCTCCTGTAAATATTTCATGGCTTTGCTTCCCTTCAGTGTTTTTCAGTCTCTTCCCTCGCTTACCCTCGCTTTTCCTCTTCTCATTCCTTCTACTCCTCTTATGTCGCCCTACCCCTTCGCCCGCACTTCTTTCTCCAGCACCCCCTCTCTTCCCCTTCCTCTGCCTTTCCCTATCCTCCTACTCCCCTCCTCCTTCCTCTTCTTCTTTTTCCTCCTTTTTTACCCCATTTTCTTGGAACTGCCAGTAATCTCAGAATGAGTCTCGTAACGTGGTTTCAAAGGAAATCATTGTTATAGTGACATTTAGCAGAGATTTTAAAGCAACTATGATCAGACCAAAAGATCTCTTAAAAAATATTAATGGTGTTAAAATAACTCTTTTGAAGATTAGAGGCAATCATTAGCAAGTCTGGTAGATGTACACTTCCTCATACTGTTCTGTCAATTTGGCTGCTACGTAATCACACTGAAGCTTTACAGTAAGGCTTTCTCTGGGGACTATGGGACTATGTTATATGTAGGATCCTATTATATCAATAAATAAATTCAGAGGACTTTTCACAATGAATGCCTTAGTAAGGTCTGTTATGTTATGGAACTAAATTTTGAGCTCAGCAAGAGCATATTCTTTTTGTTTATATACTCCTTCACATTCTTAGCTATTCACCAACATTCCCAAAGTAACTGAGGAAGGTTCATTTTTATAGATACTTAAAAATCACAAATGTGTTTTAAAATTAATTAATATGTGTGTTTGTATATATGCTATGCATGTGTGTGTCTATCATACCTGTCCAGAATAAGCAAATCCACAGACACAGAAAGTAGATTAGTTGGGGGGTAGGAGGAAAGAGAAATAGAGAATGACTGCTAATGGATGCAGGATTTCTTTAGTGGGTGATGAAAATGTTCTGAAATTAGTGATGATAGTTGCACAAACAATTCTGTGAATATTCTAAAACCACTGAATTGTAGACTTTTAATGGGTGAATCTTTTGGTATATGAATTATAGCTCAATAGAGTTGTTATTTTTTTAGAAAGTCACTTCTGTGAAAAATGCCATTGGTGATTTGTTAGGGATTGCACTGAATCTGTAGATTGCAGATTGCCTTGGGTAGTATGGTCATTTTAACAATATTGATTCTTCCAATCCAAGAATATCTTTTCATCTGTTTGTGTCCTCTTCAGTTTCTTTCATCAGTGTTTTACAGTTTTCAGTGTACAGGTCTTTTGCATCCTTAGGTAGGTTTATTCCTAGATATTTTATTCTTTTTGACGTGATGGTAAATTTGATTGTTTAAACTTCTCTGATAGTTCATTGTTAGTGTATAGAAATGAAACAGATTTCTGTGTATTAATTTTGTGTCCTGCGACTTTACCAAATTCACTGATGAGCTCTAGTAGTTTTCTGGTGGCATCTTTTGGATTTTCTGTGTATAGTATCATGTCATCTGCAAACAGTGACAGTTGTACTTCTTCCTTTCCAGTTTAGATTTCTTTTATTTCTTTTTCTTCTCTGATTGCCGCGGCTAGGACTTCCAAAACTATGTTGAATAAAAGTGGCAAGAGTGGGCATCCTTGTCTTGTTCCTGATCTTAGAGGGAATGCTTTCAGCTTTTCACCTTTCAGTATGATGTTAGCTCTGGGTTTGTCATATGTGGCCTTTATTATGTTGAGGTATGTTACCTCTACGCCCACTTTCCGAAGAGTTTTTTGTTCATCATAAATGGATGCTGAATTTTATCAAAAGCTTTTTCTGCATCTACCCACTCATTTACAGTCAATTAATTTATGACCAAGGAGGCAAGAATATACAATGGAGAAAAGACAGTCTCTTCAATAAGTGGTGCTAGGAAAACTGGACAGCTACATGTAAAAGAATGAAATTAGAACATTCTTTAACACCATATACAGAAGTAAACTCAAAATGGATTAAAGACCTAATGTAAAATTGGATACTATAAAACTCCTAGAGGAAAACATAGGCAGAACACTCTGACATAAATTGCAGCAATATTTTTTTGGATCTGTCTCCTAGAGTAATGGAAACAAAAGCAAAATAAACAAATGGGACTTAATTAAAGTTAAATGCTTTTGCACAGCAAAGAAAGCCATAAGCAAAATGAAAAGACAACCTATGGAATGGGAGAAAATATTTGCAAATGATGCGACTGACAAGGGATTAATTTCCAAAATATACAAACACCTCATACAGCTCAATATCAAAAAAACAAACAGCCCAATCAAAAAATGGGCAGGAGACCTAAGTAGACACTTCTCCAAAGAAGACGTCCAGATGGCCAACAGGCACACGAAAAGGTGCTCCGTCAACATCGCTAATTATTACAGAAATGTGAATCAAAACCACAATGAAGTATCACCTCACACTGGTCAGAATGGCCATCATCAAAAAGTCTACAAATAATAAATGCTGGAGAGGGTGTGGAGAAAAAGGAACCCTCCTACACTGTTGGTGGGAATGTAAATTGATACAGCCACTATGGAGAACAGTATGAAGGTTCCTTAAATAACTAAAAATAAAGTGAACCATATGAACCAGCTATATTCTGGGCATATATCCAGAAAAGATGAAAACTGTAATTGGAAAAGATACATGCACCCCTATGTTCATAGGAGCACTATTCACAGTAGCCAAGACATGGAAACAACCTAAATGTCCATTGACAGAGGAATGGATAAAGAAGATGTTGTATATATAGGTAACATGGAATATTACTCAGCCATGAAAAAGAATGAAATAATGCCATTTGAAGCAACATGGATGGACCTAGAGATTATCATACTAAGTGAAGTAAGTCAGACACAGAAAGACAAGTATAATATGATATAACTTATATGTGGAATCTAAAAGAATGATACAAATGAACTTATTTGCAAAACAAATAGACTCACAGACATAGAAAACAAACTTGTGGTTACCAAAGGGGACAGGGTAGGGGTGATAAATTAGGAGTTTGGGATTAACAGATACACACTACTATTTTTAAAATAGATAAACAACAAGAACCTACTGTATAGCATAGGAAACTATGTTCCATATCTTGTAATAACCTATAATGGAAAAGAATCTGAAAAAGAATATATATATGTGTGTGTGTATATATATATATCTGAATCACTTTGCTGTACACCTGAAACTGACATAACATTGTAAATCAAGTATACTTCAATAAAATTAAAAAAAAAAAAAAAAAAAAGCCAGGGTCATACCTGTAAGGTTTGGTAGAATGGGAGAAAATTAAAATCACAAGTTCATATCTGAAAAACCAATAATTTTTGAAAAGGAGAGTGGCTATATTAACTTTGAATCCTAATAATTTCACTTAAATTAATTATAATAATACGAGTCCTACTCTGTCAGATTAGCTGTGCCTTAGTCACACAAATTCTTGTGTCTGACCCTAAAATCTATACTTCAGCATATTATTCATTTGAATAATATTACTTGATATTTTGTCTTTCAGTTTCTTCAAATATAAAACAACTTTTTAAGAGGTCTGCTAATTACAAGCTGTTGATAAACATAGGTAATTCAGCATTTTAAAAAAACAGGTATAGAAAGATACATACTTTGAGGGAGGTGGAGATAGCAATGAACCGGGGAAGATTATTTTGGGAAAGGAGCTGTTCTTTTGGGGGGGTTTTGTTTGTTTTGGTTTTGTTTTTTAAATATATCAACTTAGGAATTTCTAGTTTTTCAAAGTGGTGGAAAGTTAGGTTTTAATATGTATAATTGTACTATCTGTTCTGATTGATGATCCAAGGACAGTCTTTTTCCCCCCTTGTTGTATAATACATTTGAGAGGTTAATAACCATTGCCAATTATGGCAAGCAAGACCAAGAAGTGTAGTAGGAAGACTTTCCTGAACCTGAGGAGAATTAGATAAGGTGATTCTGTACTCCTTCCTGGTTTTCTCATCTATTTTCTTCCCAGGTAGACCCTTCTGTAGAAGGCTATTATGGAAGTTTGTTGTGTTGCAAAATGGCAGAGAGAAACTGCTCTCCTACAACCCTAGTTCTTTACTAGTTGCCTAAGAGACCCCGTTGTCTCCATCCTTAACTTCTAGAAACCTCAGAGGCCCAGTGGTGGGGAGCACTCATGCTCTTGGCCTCTTTCTTTCCAGCCACACTTGATTCTTCTTTTCTGGTGGGTGGTGGCAGAATGGGGTTTACAGGCAGAAATTCAGGCCTCCCACCTCTGTCAGATGTGGAAGGAAAGTGAGGTCTCAAATATGAGCCTTGGTCTCTGCAGCAGGTAATCAGGACTCGACCAGTTCACTTCAGGTGGGGTGGGGGGTATTACAGTACAAGATCTCTTAGGATCTGGGGCATATTTTGGAGGAGTTTTGAGGGGAGATTGGAAGAGAGACGAGCATAAGACCGTGCTATGTGAGAGAAGGAGATGAAAAGGTGGAGTTGTGGGGAAGGGCTTCGGCAGTGTTGGTGAGGGCCACCTGTCATAGTGTTTAAAGAATAAGAGCAAAGAGATGGAGTTATTTGGAATTAACTTTTCTTTTTTAATTGGGGTATAGTTGCTTTGGAATTAACTTTTGTTGACTGAACTGTAGTTCTTTTGAGAGGAGAGACAATGATGTGATAAGCACTTTAGGGAAAAGGTCCTTGGTTTTTATAAAATTATCAAAGATTAAGAATCTAATTTTCATGAAATATTTTAATGGAGCCTATATTTAATACTTTGATAAATCAAAAGCAGTTCTTCACCAGTAAAAATGTTGGGGAATGCTATTTTAGTTGTCAGATATTACTGTGGTCATATTTACTAATGCCTATTGCATAATTCTCTCAACTTGACCTTTTCAATTTTATTTCACAACTGAGGTCCAAAGAAATGAGTTTTTATTATCTTTAGAGGTGATGAGTGCCTCAAAATGTAGTGATGACTGGACTCACAAAAGCATGAGAAGTCTAAATAAAAATGACCCACAATAAGCTTTTATTCAGTGTTTATATGTTTGCTGCATTTTGAAGTTCCTCAGTAGTATTCTGCATTATAATCTGTTTGGAAATGTGTATCTACTGTGATATTATGGAAATTCAGCATTGGTCCTATTGGGGCTTGGCAAGAGATACAGATAGGGTTAAGATACAGTGTTGCACATATACAAAACTAGTGTGATGCCCTCTGACTAGGGATATTAAACACACCCTCATGGAAGAGGTACATTTGAACTACTGGAGGATGTTCCATTGGAGACAACAGCGTAAGTAAGACATGGAAACAGAGGTGTGAGTCTTCAGGGGTGATATCTGAAGGTCTAGTCTAGAATGTGTAGAATGACTAGACTGACATAGATGGCATATCTATAATACTTATAATAGACAAAGCTTGAATGGTAGGTTGGGTTCTTTTATTGGAGGACTTTACTTGTAAGGATTAAATATGACTAATTTATTATGCAATATGTGGACAATTAAAATTTTTGAGGTGGAGAATAGCATGGTCAGGGTTTTAAGTGAAGGCGAGTGAATTTGGAAGCAGGTGGACAAGCTGGAGAGCTGTTAGAAGATGAATGCTGGAGACTAGGCAGGAGCTACTGTTGGTTTGAACTAGGTTTGTCATTAGGAATAGAAAGAACATTATGTAGGTAGAATCTACAAAATTTGGTGCTTAATGGGATGAGAAAAAGGGAGGTTACCCTGATATTGTAGCTTGGATTATTAGGAAATGTATTTTTCTTTCATGCATTCATTCAGCATTTATCAAGCTCGGTGGTGATCTTAACAGACAAGGAATTCAGCAGGAGAAGGAACTAATTTTAGAGTCTGGATGATAAATTGGGTTTTAGATGTGTTGAACTTGTAGTGCTAATAAGATAGCTCTTAGAAGATATTTGAAATTTGGTTCTGGAATTCAAGAAAGTGTGAAACTAGCGATGAGAGCTAGCATTCTGTTAATGGTACTAAACTCATTGTTAATGTATAGAGAAAAATCAAAGTGCTATATGCTCAGGGGCCACCTTGGTAGATCAGATAATATCAGCATGATGATGTGGGAATTTTTGTTTAATCAAATTTGCCGGAAGTCCTTTTCATAGTTGTTATTTTTTTTTGCAGTCAGTATTTTTTTAATCAAACAGTATAATCACAAATGTGTAGTAAAGGCTTAATATATGACCTCCTTTTTGTTTGATTTAACATTTAAGTAGCAAGCTATTGGTAAAATAAAGCAATATTTCCTTTTAAAAAGGAATGTAAGAAAGGCATTTAGGCAGATCGACCTCTGTTTAGGTCCAATATTACCTTATTGTGTAGTGGTTAATTTAACATAAAACTGTCTTATGCATTCACTGTAAAGAAATACCATTTCATTTCAACTTTACATTGCTTAGTGAATAGAAAAGGTCATTTGGGGTAATGAATATATTAATTTTCACTAAAAACTTTTAGAAGTTGCTAGAATTTTCACAATGTATTGTATTATACTCGTTTCACAATTTACACATACTTCAATTTTCTTTCCCCTTCTAGTAGAAAAACACTTGTCTCTGTGTTTTCTAATAGAAAAACACTTGGCACTTGTGTTAAACCTATCAGTGGACACCATTGCAGTGTTCAGTAGCTGAAGACTCATACAAATTATACCCTCCTCTTTAAAAAAAATCAACAGGTTAAAATACCACTTGCATATTGTTCAGATTTCATCAGCTTCTTCATCACTGAAGTTAGTTGGCATTTGTGCAAACAATGAAATAAAGAGGTTGGCATTTATGATTACTGAACAAAAGGTACCAAATATCGAAAAATTTCTGACTTGGTACACTTAATGTAATTTTCTTTGTGGTGTTATAGGTTAACAGTTGAGGAGTGTCACTCACTTTTTTTTTTAGTATTTGGAGGAATGCATCTGTCAAGGGGAAATTTTTATCAAGCACTCATTTTCTGACTTGCAAATAATTCTTTGTTTTAAGCAGTAGAGGCTAACAGTGTGCTTCTCAGACTTTAGCATGCATAATAATTGCCTGGAGAGTTTAGTGAAACAGTTTCTAGAGTCCCGCTCTGTAGGTTTGAGACGGGGCCACCTTCTAACGAACTCTCAGATAATGCTGATGCTGCAAATCTGATGACCGCATTTTGAGTTGCGCTGAGCTGACACAATGTGACAGTCACTCCAGAATTAGGAATTTTGAAAGCACTTGGATTTACTCTATGGAGAAAATCTAAAGTCAAAATAAAATGTTTCATATTGAACAACCCATTGCCATAAAATCTCAGCTAGTCAGAATTAAGAGTCCATAATTAAAATATTAGTTATCAATTAGATAGTCAGTTAGGAAGTAGATAGCACATACCAATTCTGTTAAAAAAATATTTTCTGTATATCTTTTATAGTGTCATGAGTGATCCTTTATTTTTGTATCAAGACAGTTTCTTAATCTTTTGTTTGTGTTCATTTTTCTCATCCTCAATAAGTGGCTTGGGGATTTGAAAACCATAGGTCTATATAATTGAATAGTTTTCCCCACATGTGAGGAAGTTACATAGACCATAAAGTTGTGAGTGTCAAGTCAATTAAGAATAGTAAAATAGCACTTTGCTAAAACTTTGGAGATAGACAGCTTTGTCCTATTATAATAAAGAATCACAGAGAGATACTCTCTCTCAGTATTTTTAGTATTGTGACATATTTATCATTTTAATTTTGAATGTACTTTAGTCCTGTACTCAGCAACACTAAACTTTTTCAAATGTTTTAAAGTTTTTGGAGGTTGGCATATGTACTTGAAAGTAAATAAAACTATATTTCCATAAACTAGGCTGTAATTCAAACTTTTCCCTAATTCATATCTGTCTTTTCATTAGTTTTCTATGTTTTTATTGTACTTTTCTCTGTTTAATATTAAAAGAAATTTCTCATTTTTCCTTTATGGCTTAGAAAGATTCATTAAATTCCTTTTAAAACATTTAGACATGTTTGAAGGTATTTTTCTATGAGACATGGTCAACATACACTGAAAAATGCATGGATCTTAAGTGTTCAGTTTAGTGAAATTTGATACCATGTTGCTACCACCCCAAACAAGATATAGAACATTTCTGTTTTTCCAGAAAATTCTCTTATGTCCCTTTCTAGTTAATTTATATCCCCTATACCCTGTTCCAACCTGGAAACCAACATTTAACTTTTATCACTATAGTCATCCCTAGGTATTCTTGGGGGATTGGTTCAGGACATCCTGAGGATACCAAAAACCAAGGATGTTCAAGTCCTTTATATAGAATGGCATATCCAGAGATATGGAGGGCCAACTGTATAGATTTAATTTTGCCTGAATTTGGATTTCATATCAGTGTAATCATATACTATGTACCCTTTGTTCTTCTTCTTTTGCTCAACATAATATTTAATTAATTAATTTATTTAGGCCACACCAGGGCATGTGAGATCTTAGTTCCCCAACAAGGGATTGAACCCATGCCCCCTACAGCAGAAATGTGGAGTCTTAACCACTGGACCACCAGGGAAGTCCCAACATAATGTTTTAGATATTCATCTGTGTTATTATTGAGTGTATCATAGTTTTTTTCTTTTATGTTGTTGAATAGTATTCCCCTATGGATATACTATAGTTTATCCATTCTCCTATTGATAGACACTTATGGTTCCAGGTTGTGGTTGTTATGAATAAGAGTGTTAGTACATTCTTTGATAAGTCTTTTTGTGGACATACATTTTTATGTTTTATTTCTCTTAGGTAACTATCCAGAAGTGGAATTGCTTGACCACAGAGTAGATATGTGTGTTTGTTTATAACAAATTGCCAAATTGTTTCCTGCCAGCAACATATGAGTGTTCCAGTTATTCCATATTCTCATCAGCATTTAGTGTCATCAGTCTTTTTTTTTTTTAATAAATTTATTTATTTATGTATTTATTTATTTATTTTTGACTGCCTTGGGTCTTCTTTGCTGTACGCGGGCTTTCTCTAGTTGCGGCGAGCGGGGGCCACTCTTCGTTGCGGTGCGCGGGCTTCTCATTGCGGTGGCTTCTCTTGTTGCGGAGCACGGGTTCTAGGCGCGCGGGCTTCAGTAGTTGTGGCACTCGGGCTCGGTAGTTGTGGCACGTAGGCTCTAGAGCACAGGCTCAGTAGTTGCGGCGCACAGGCTTAGCTGCTCCGTGGCATGTGGGATCTTCCCGGACCAGGGCTTGAACCCATGTCCCCTGCATTGGCAGGCGGATTCTTAACCACTGCACCACCAGGGAAGTCCCCATCAGTCTTTTTTATTTGGGCTATTCTATTAGGTGTTTAAAAGTATCTCGTGATTTTAATTTACATTTCCCTGATAACTAATGAAAAGGTTTGAATGTACATTCGTGTGTAATTGTCTATTCATGTCTTCTTTTGAAAAACGTCTGTTCAAGTTTTTCCCCCTGACTTTTAATTAGTATGTCTTTTTACCATCAATTTATAGGATTTTTGTTTGTTTGTTTGTTTGTTTATTCTGGATACAAGTCCTCTGTTAGATAATTATTTAGCCAGTATTTTTTTCCCAGACTGTGGCTTGTCTGTTTACTTTCTTAATGGTATCTTTGATGAGCAGAAAATTTTAAGTTCAGTTTATCTATTTTGTTTCATTATAGTTTGTGCTTTTTGTCAAAGCAGTCCCTGCCAAGGGACAAAGATATTCTCTTGTGTTTCCTTCTAGAAGCTTTATGGTTCTGTGTTTTACATTTATACCTATGATTTATCTTGAATTAATTTTTGTGTATGTAATGAGATTGGGATTGAGGTTAATTTTTTTCCACATGGACATCCAGTTGTTTCAACATCATTTGTTCTAGATTGTCCTTTCCCAATTGAACTGCCTTGGCACCTTTGTTGAAAATCAAGTGACTGTATACATACGGTCTAGTTCTAGACTCTTCTGTTCCACTGTCTATTTGTATATATTTATGCCAGTACTACAGTCTTGATTACCATAGCTTTATATTAAGTCATGAAATCATGTAAGTCCTTCAACTTTGTACTTTTTGAAGATTCTTTTGCCTGTTCTAGATTCTTTGTTTTTCCATGTATATATTATAATCATCTTGTCTACTTCTTCAAAGTGGCTCACTGGAATTCTATAGGAATTGCATAAAATTTTTGTATCAGTTTAGGAAAAATGGACATGATCTTCCCATCATGAACATATTATTTCTTTCCATTTATTTCCCTTTTTTTGCCCTTGAGGCTATTGTAATTGGTAATTTCTTAAACTTTAATTTTCCAATTGTTTGTTGAAAGATTTGCTGATTTCTTAATTTTGAGTTCCTTGCTTCTAGGTGACTTAAGTTCTTCCAATTCCAGCAAAATGCATTTCAGTTTAGTACTGGTAGCAAATAGAAGTTAAAATAAATGAACTTTGCAACATTGATTTTAGTACATACCTATTCTGTTAAATAAGAGTATCAGTATTTTCTGTATTTGATTGGTGAGTGTTTTCCTCAGAGCTCCCTGCTGTTTGTATGATTTAGCTGGCATTTTTCTAAAGTAAGGAAGCGCATGCTATCTTTTTGTGGCTGTTTCTGGCTCCTCAGTTAGTAAGCCAGCCCCTGGAACACAGGATGCTATATATTTTCTGTCTTTCATTTGGTCATTGAGTGAATGAAGTAGGAATAGCTTTGGGCTCTCAACAGTGGGAAAGTTTGGCTAGTGGGATTCAAAGTAAAGAAGAGCAAAGAATAAGCCTTGATGGGACTTGCTGGTGGTGCAGTGGATAAGAATCCTCCTGCCAATGCAGGGGACACGGGTTCAAGCCCTGGTCCGGGAAGATCCCACGTGCCGTGGAGCATCTAAGCCCATGCGCCACAACTACTGAGCCTGCACGCCTAGAGCCCGTGCTCTGCAACAAGAGAAGTCACTGCAATGAGAAGCCCGCGCTGCAACGAAGAGTGGCCCCCGCTCGCTGCAACTAGAGAAAGCCTGCGCGGAGCAATGAAGACCCAACACAGCCAAAAAAAAAAAAAAACCTTAAAAAATAAAATAAAATAAGCCTTGACAACAGAGGAAAATGACTCTGGTCCTTGTGGTGCTAGTGAATGCTTGAGCCTACCTCTCATGGGAGGGCTCCAATATAGAAATAGTAGGAAAAAATTAACATTCATTGGGATCAGAAAGTCTTGGAACCTAGTATTAGAGGCTTGATTTTTGTGCGCAATAAAGAATCTTTGCAGATTTTAAGTTAAGAATGTGCATAATGGACTTCCCTGGTGGCACAGTGGCTAAGAATCCATCTGCCAATGCAGGGGTCACGGGTTGGAGCCCTGGTCTGGGAAGATCCCACATGCCGCGGAGCAACTAAGCCCGTGCGCCACAACTACTGAGCCTGCACTCCAGAGCCCGTGAGCCACAACTACTGAGCCCTTGTGCCACAACTACTGAAGCCCGCACGCCTACAGCCCGTGCTCCGCAACAAGAGAAGCCACCACAGTGAGAAGCCTGCGCACCTCAACGAAGAGTAGCCCCCGCTCACTGCAACTAGAGAAAGCCTGTGTGCAGCAATGAAGACCCAACTCAGCCAAAAATAAATAAATTAAATAAATAAATTAAATTTATATATATAAAAATGTATATAATAATGACACCATTTTATTAATAGACCTTTAATCGAAATATCTTTAGAAGTTGTTGTGTCTGTTATATTCTAGTTTTAAACCATAGATGTATTTAGATTGTGTATAATTTCTTGTGGCTGCTGAAATAAATTACCACAGACTTGGTGGCTTAAAACAACAGAAATTTATTCTTTCACAATTCTGGAGGCTAGAAGTCCAAAATCAGTATAACTGGGCCAAAATCAAAGTATTGGCTGGGCCACCATTCCTCTAGAGGCTCTAGGGGGAGAGTCCATTCCTTGTCTCTTTTAGCATCTGGTGGCTGCCAGCATTCCTTGGCTTATGGTCTCATCACTCCAGTCTTTAAGGCCAGTATTTAAAATCTCTCTGCACAGTCTTCACATCACCTTCCCCTCTGTGTGTGACATCTCCCTCTGCCTCTTTCTTATAAAAATTCTTTGATTATATTTAGGACCCACGTGGACAGTTCAGTATAATCTTCCCAATCTTTAACTTAATTCACATCTGCAAAGACCCCTTTTCCAAATGAGGTAACATTGACAGGAACTAGGGATTAGGACCTGATATTTTTGGGGGCTATTATCAGCCTACCGCAGAATATTATCTTTTTTAGACCTTCATTTTGTTCTGGAACTTGCTGTCAAAGCAGATTGGACTGAGACTTTTGGTACCCCAAATGACATACTTATTTTCTTGCTGTAACTTCCATTTTTTAATTAAAACCTATATCACAGCATAAAATTTATTGCATTCTATTAGCACAGCAGAATAGATCTAAAAGCCTCAGATGGTGAATTACTTACTTAAAATAATAGGAAAATACCAAATTAGGGAAAATGATTGAATTGTGCTTTGACTACCATAGAACTGATACATGACTCAAAATTTAGTGATAGCTTTTAGTTTTGGGCAGTCAGGAACTAATTCTTGGTTTTGTAGGGCTTTCTTGGTCTGGTTGGTGTATGATTAGTCCAGTGTGTTCTGTTCATTGTACCAACCACTACTGGTTTCTGTTCATTGTACCAACCACTACCACTGGTAGTGGCCTATTAGAAATTACCTATCTTCTAGTCTGTACTTCTGTGATACAGCTGCTAGATTAGAATGATTTCTCTAGGGCCTTACTCAATGTTTGCGGCATACTGAGATTGTGTTTTCACGTGTAAGTATTGATACATCTTAAATGCATATTAGTGGTGTATTTGAGCATGTTGCATGAAATAACATTGATTCATACCAAACTTGTTATACAGAACTTCTTCACATAGTGTTAGAAGAAGGGTTAGGTAGAGAACTTAATATAGCCTACTCTATTTTGGCTTTGGTACATTACTTAATATCCTAGCTTTAAGGATTGCTTAAACCTCAGTATGGGAATAACTTTCATGAGCATCATTTGATAAATCATGGCCTAAAAAAGATGAAACAATAAAGCCTAAGTTTCCTTTTCTTCAGTCATTATATTAATTAGCTTAAATATTTAAATATTAATAGCTGATAGATTTGGGCATAGGAGGAGAAGAAGAGAAATAATTTCCCAGAGGGAAAATGGAAGCCTGATTCTCTTTGTTTGCCCTGTAATCTTTCTCCCAGCATACATGATGTTCATTAGTTCTTCTGGGCAACCAAGTATCACAATAGCCTTTGCTCTGCTAGTGAGGATCACCAGCAGTGTGGGGAAAGTTCAGCATGAAAACAAATGTAAGAAAGATTTACTAATGAATTAATTTGTATTCAAATGTTTTGTTGAGTTCTTCAAAATTGTTTCTTATAAATCTGCCCTAAAATAACCATTTTTCAATACAAATTTGTGTTTGGGGATTTTTAACTTTAAAATCTTCAGGGCTGAGCCAGAAGATGAGAAGTGTTTTAATTTAAAGTAATAACTGTGTAATTTCAAAAAAAAAGCTAGTAGTCCATTGTTACGATATCTACAGCCGAGCATATTGTATAAGGAGAGCTTCATACTCTGTAGAGTTTGTACTCTTCCTCTGTCAGGTCCTGCTCGTCTGCATGTACCTATTTCTGTTTGTGTTAGTCATCCTCTCTGGGTAAATTGTCCATGAGACCAGTGATTCCATCAGCAAATTATCCAGAAAATGCTGTCTTTGCACATTGTGACAGATCATGTCACTGGTGGATTTATAGCTACTCCAGTGCTCTAATTAACCTGGCAGTTGTCTCCGGTGCCCAACACTGTTGTCTCGTTGCTTGGCATCTTAGTTTTCATCTTCTCATTACCTTCTCTCTTAACTAAAGCTCAGATTTAGAGGGTTTTTTTTAACCTAAACCCCCCCCGACCCTCTCTACTCATCACCCTGCCCCCCTTGTTTTTGATTGGCAGTATCATCCAGATAAACAAAGTGCAGATGTACCAGCAGGAACAGTGGAGGAATGTATACAGAAGTTCATCGAAGTTGATCAGGCATGGAAAATTCTAGGGAATGAAGAGACAAAAAAAGAGTATGACCTGCAGCGGCATGGTAGGTACTTGTGGTGAGGAGCCCCAGCACATTGGCAGCTCTGTGAAGCACAGTCTGCAGCCATTTCTGGGGGACGCTTTCCAGCATTTGCACCAAGTTGTTATTGCCTCCTTTACTCCTTCCCTCCGTCACTGTTTTTAACTATGCCCTATTCTTAGTCGTGATTCCTGTGTATCCACTGAGAAGTCAGCAAAACTACTAGGATGTGCCTTCTTGTGAAGCCATGAAAGCTACTTTTTATAACTAATGAAAAATGCTTAATTACACATTCCTAATAAATATGTTTTTTATGTTTAAAAACTTCTTTTTATTAATTTAAATTATGTACTGATTAAAATTTTCATTGAGTACTTTTAAGACTATATACTGTATAAATGACAATCTATAGGAAGATACTATAAAGGATAACATCTTAAAGCACTCTTTGCTGTCTCTGAACTTGTTTTAGGCTAGGTTTTCATGATTATCTCCTGGATAAACTATATTCCTTGTAAGATTGCTATAAATGATATCTTAGGAACGCACATTTCCTAAGCAATTTTAAGAGTCATTTCTTTTATGCATTTTAGAAAATAGCTTCTTAAAACAGTGACAAGCTCTTGTGAGAAAGAAAGGGACAAATATAGGTCAGGTTTGTCACACGTGGACTGCAGTTACACGAAGTGATAGGCTGTCTTTCAGCACTGGCCTTGGGATAGGAGTCCCTCAGCCTTCTATCTGAACCTTCAATATGCACCCTACATGCTAATGGGGGGAGTCAATAATCAGCCACAGCCTGTGGGGAAAACACTCAATTGCACTCTGCCATAGCGCACCAGGCTCAGCATTGACTCGCATGTGTTGATAAAAGCTCACTGTCTCTGTACTTGATTATTGAATCTCCTCCCATGCCCTGCACCAGTACACGATCAAACCTAACAAAATGATTGTAAGGCTCCTACTACTAAGGTTATGAAAATTTGATTTGAGAAATAAGGCTTTATTTCTAACATACAACATTATAGGTTAAAGCCAACAATATATATAGAATATCCATATCTATTTTCAGAGAGAGTTGTATCAATAAAATTAAGTCTTTCTTACAGTTAGTGTGTGATTCCTTTGTGGAAAGACTTCATAAGCAATTTGCTTATGTACTGTAGTATTAGTTTTTAATAGTCACTTTCATAATACTAATCATCTCTAAAGCCCTTCTACTTTTTTAAGACTGATGAACTTATCAGTACTTTTTAAAAAATGTTAAGAAACTAATAAATACACCTTTGCAATGAATTTGGATTAATTTTCAAATATGGCTTGAATATTGGGTCATCCTGCTATTTGGTGCATTTATGTGCATCTTTCCAATGTTGTATTTCTTCTGTAAATTCTTATACTTCCGGCAAAAGAATGTAGAGGTGGTTTCATTTGAGGATGAATTCTATCCATAGATACATCTTTTTGACCTTGCTTCACATGGTAAAATTTCTGTGAAAGTGTAGAAATTAATAAACATGGATGTATTGTGTGTGAGAAGTTACCTATGTTTCTAAAGTGACCAAGTTCTACTGTAGATGACAGTCTCTCATGGTGCTTTGCACGTCTTTACCAGTCTTTATTCTGGGGTGCTGATTTGCTTAAGGTGAGGATAATCCACAAAACTGTATCTTAAGGAGTGTAGGGTGTGTACTTGCACTGTCGCTCTGCATTTTTGCCACTCCACAGCTTGGTATTATTAAGAACTTATCAGTGAAACTGACTAGAAACCTACTGTCGACAGAGAAAAGAGGTAGGGAGAGATCAGGAATCAAAAAATGTTCTCCCTTGCTAGGGTATTGGGTGGGTAAGACCAGAAATGGGAGAAATAGGAAGCAGGGTTAAAAGTGAGCAGTAGAATTACATGAAGGAGGTTTAAGAGATGTTAGAAGAATAACCAGCATCTTCAAGCCTTTCTCATTGCCTTTGAGAAGTCTTTGGAAATGTGGATTTCTTTTGAGCTTTGAATCCTTGGTTTGGAGGTTTTAATGGAAGGAGCTCTAGCCTACTGCATCTCAGGAGATTCTTGTAACTCATTGATGAGGTCACAACAAAGTTTAGACAAACCAAATACAGTGAGATTGGGCTTGATTCATGATTCTGATAAATAGGCAGATCTTCTGGGAATTTATATGATGTCTGTCTGCCTTGCATGTTTTTCAGGCGGGTGAGCTTTTCTAGAAGGACAGTAGAAATACAAATTTTCATGACATTTTAGTACCTCAGATCTAAATATTTCCTTCATTACCAGAGGCTCCAAATAGTGAGAATGCTTTGTTTCAGTTTTAAATTGAGATTGGCTTGCTGTTTAGATAAGGAATAGAAGTTTCTTATCCAGATACAACTTGCTGGTTTTAAGCCTTTCATACTAGAGCTATTTCAAAAATCTCATAATAAACCTGGTTTTGTATTGTCATTTCTCTTGATTACCGACATTAATTTTTCCTTCTTTACCCATCTTCAATAAATGGCTCCTCGAAAGAAGGAAATGAACTTGAACTTCTAACACTGAGGATTTAGATTTGATAGAAGGAAAAACTTTGAGAGTGATAATTTGTTGAAGACCAGGATAGGTTACCAAGAGAGAGAGAAGTTGTTATAACCAGGTCAAAGCACTCTTTTTTTCTGGGTCACCCCGTGGGGACATGGAAATAGCTTTGTTATACAGAACCCTTTTTGCATGTGGTGATAGTTCATTGTAGAACTTTCTTTTCATGGTGTGTGCTTTAAATATGTTTGTTTCCTGCCCTGCATTAACGTATAGTATAAAATAAGTTTGCGTTCTATATACTTGGGAAGGAGGCAGGAGATGTTTTATTGGCGGATGCTGAACGCTTTCTCATATTTCACAGCTCAAAGTTGGTGCTCTTTTGTAAGGAAAGCCTCATAATATTACCTACAACCATTTATCTGTAAAAGATCGTTTAAAGGAGCCCTTGAAATCCATATTTTTTGCTTCACAAAAGAAATTATCAAAAGAAATAGTCTAGGATAGGTGACCTAAAGTAAAGTACCTGTGTTTTTTCTCCCTCATTTACACTTCTGTATTCTTGGTTGACATTTTAGGGCAGTGTTGGCCAGGCTCATTAGAAAAGCAAACCTAATAAAAGATTAGTAATATTCAGTTCCCAGATATTATACATTTTGAAAGCAGTGTTAACTAGTGAATTTAATCAGTTAGTTCCAGTTGGACATATTTACCTTATTGTTTTTAAGGATGCTTCCAAAGACTGCTTCCCATGTTCCCTTGAAAGGCATGTAGTTATTCAAGGTTAGGCTTTGCACTTCATACAACCAGATGAACACTTTGGAAAATCTTTTTAGGATTTATAAAATGTTCATATGAATAATATCTGTTGAATAGATTTTTGTGCCTTTATAATTCTTGTGGGGAGTTTTCTCATATATTAAGCACATTTAAAAACACGTCAGAAGTATATCATGAAAAGAATAGGGATCGTGATTCAATAGCTTTGTAGTGTGAGTCACACAGATCTCTGATGTCTCGGTGGCTGTATGGAGTGACACAGCTTATGAGTTAGGTTACTTCACTGTGATCTGAAGAGGAACAGACCTTCAAATGAAGTCAGTCAAATTAAATTATGTTGTAAAAAAATAAGTGGATTGTGTCTGGAGTCCTTCGTGGTATATTGTTTTATATTAAGATGTACCTTGTTTCTCTGTTAGTGAATTATTTTGGTGATGTGGAGCCTTCACGCTACACAATTGGCCAAGTGCTTGGATACCCAAGACAGCTGGGCTGTGAAGGGGATTGAGCCAAACGTTGTAAAGTTAGTGTCTTTACTTAAAGCTAATCAGCTATATACTCTCCTTACCTAGATACAAAAGGTCGTTTCAGTTGTTGTATTATACAGTTCACTCCATCCCTTTATTAGGATAAATATTTGAGAATGGGAGATAAATAAGTAAATCTTGGACCAGATGAGGAACGTACCTTCAAACCCCACCAACATTTATGTGTCAGAGAACTGAATCAACATGTAATTTCTTAAATTTAAAATAAAAGTACTTGCTGAAAAGCAAGTTAACACTAAAGACTGATTAACTCCATAAGAAGCGAATTAATACTTTTAAATGTAGATAATACGAATTTGGGTTAACTGTTTGGAATAATGACTTAAGGCCAGTGGATGTTTGTGTAAATTATGTGCTAAAACTGACCCTTATAAAATACTTGTATTAGTCAGATTTGGGTTTCCATTTATGGTCATATCAGTTTTTCCATTTGATTTTAGGAATTTGAAAATTGGCTATAAAAATGTGCTTCAGGTAAAACTTGAAGATAAGCATCAGGGGGCATGTTTTTTTGGTGACTGTTTCTGGGAAAAGTAAGTATGTGAAATGATGCAGAAAATCCATCTAGACAGTTAGGGACTTGCATTTCTTCAGAGAGGGAAGATAATATAGATAAAACTTTCTGTGAGGATCCTCTTGCTTCATCTTCTTTGTCATAAGAAGGTGACTACTCGCATTATTTGTTACTTTTACTTGAGTACAAATAACTGCTTTTGCAATGACAATGTATTTTAAGATCATTTCTCAATGATTTTGAATAAAAATTTGGCTAGTTTCAAATAATGCTATAGAAACCTATGGGCAAGATTATAGTTATAATCCTGTAATACTTGGACATAATTGGAAGTTTTGATTTAATAACAGAGAAAATGTAGGATTTTGGGAAGTTTGTGTCTCCGTCTTTAACCTCTTTCCCAATTTCTACTTGGGTACTTGACCCGACTGAAATCAATGGGTTCAAAACCAAGACTGGGTCCACCTTTCTCATTGCTTGTTTTTAACCCTCAGACTTGAAATCTTTCTTTCATATTACACTCTGATTACTTCTAGTTTGCTCAATATAGCCAATGAATTAAAAATGAGTGTTGGCGTTTCTTCTTTAATGTGTTTTTTTTTTCTCTAAGTGATCTTTTTATTCTCACAGCTACCACAGTAGACCATACCCAGATTATAACATAGACCCAGGTTACTTCCACAGCTGCTAATTGGCCTTCTCCCATAGTCATTTACATTTTGATTGGTCTAGCTTTCTTTATTCTTACTCTTGTTTAAGAACTTATATAACTACCCACTCCCTAACACAACATTTACCCATTCACATGGAATTTAAATGGGACAGAAGCTCTTAAGTTTGTCCCTGATTACTTCTTCCAGCCTTAGCACCAGTCACAAACCTAATGTGAATCTTCTCCCCATTCATTTAGGGGTTCCCAAACACATCTGCCTATACTGTTTGTTGTTACTCAGAATACCCTCGCATTCTGATTCTTCACAGCTTATTCTTTGTTCAAGTTCCAACTCTAGTCCTCCTAGCTCCACCCCCCACAAAAGAATGCCTTCCCTGACTTTCTAATCTATTGTCATTATGTCTAACCTCTGAATTTAATCCATAAATTATTTTGATTTTTTTTCCCCCATCTTTCAGTTCTGTTTGATACTTTGGAAGGACTAAATAATAATATGGACTATGGCTTTGATAATAATAGATCAATTTTAATGGGACTGACAGTAGTAAAGTACATCAAACTTCTTAACACTGTTACAAATCCAGACAAGGTGAAGAGTTGCTGCCGTCCTACACTGTGGTACTTGAGGCTCCCCCCACTCCCTGCCCCCCAACCATGCAATAATTGAGTCATTTTCCTGTCGTCTGTTATAGACAGGTCAACACAAACAGTTAAAATAGCTGCTATTTGTTGAGCACTAGAACTATGGCAATTGTCCTATAATCATTGCTTAACAACCTTGTAAGGAAGATATTAATATCTCTTTTCCAGAGAAGGAGTCTGAGGCCCAGAGGGCTCAAGTAATTTGACTAAGGGCACATAGCTAGTAATTGATAAGAGGGGAAACTCAAAGCCATTCTCTGACTCTTAATCACTGTGCTGGGCTGCCAAGTTTTGAATAGGTGTGTACAACCTACTATTTTAGTTCCAGATAGTCAGGAATGAGGCATATTTGAGGGTCAGAGTGAGAGGCCAGGCTTACTTCTGCTACTGTGTTCTGCCTTTCTGTAGTGAAACATGAAATTCAATTTCCGGGTTTCATTTGGTACCTTTCATGAGCACTGGGTTTCTGTTCAGCTTATGAAAGAACCGTAGTTCTTCAAGTCCATAATTAAGCTCCAAGTTTGTAGTTTTTCTTCAATATGGAAAGCCTTGCAGTTGTGACTCTTTAATTTCATCTGGGAAAGAATTATAGAGCTTTATGATTTAATGAATAGGTTTCAAGTTAAATGTTGCCTGATTCTGAATCTCTTATCAAGGTAGAGACTGTTCTAAGAACAGAGACTATTAAGGACAAGGAACTGATTTCCTTCAAGTTACTTCCTATATGAAAGATTTAATTATGTATACTGAAATGATTTTTAAGAAGGAGGTGATTGTTTAAAATTAAATTACTTGGTTTTAAAGCAGCAAGATACTAATTTAGACCTAAAGGAAAATACTGCGATTTGCTTTTAACACACATAGATGACTTCTGTAAGTTTGAAATAAACTTTGTTTTAAATGGCATAAAAATAAATACAATGCACTAACTGCTAAATGAGAGCGTTCTGGGGACTTGATCACTTGAGTAACACACAGCATTGCCACTCTTGAATAGTAGGGACAGGGTTGCAGATAGACTAGATCTTTTGGCCAGTACTGGGTTGAATGAGACTTTTAGATATCTCATCCATAAAGAATAAAGTTTAATTCCTCTTCTCGGTAGCTTTTTGTTGCTGTTATTTATTTATTTTTACTTATTTATTTGAATTGTAGCTACAGTTAGAAAAGGTTTCCTGGGATTAGGAAGTGTAATTATATAGGCAGCAAACAAAGAGCTGTTTTAGAAATTTTACTGTCATTAGGAGGAAGTTTTAAAAGACTGGAATTCCATTGTCTGGTAAGAAGTAAGGAATATTTATTGATTCCCAAATGGAGCTGAAAAAAACCTTTCCTCTTTTAGAAAGTTGTGAATGACCCAGCGAGAGCTCTAGTAAGCTTTACTGAACCAAGCTGCTAATAGTTATTTAATGTCATTCTTCAGTGTGAAAGAATCTCCGTAGATTTTCCTTTTAATCTCTTTGAATTGCAGGCTCATAAACCTCTCTGATGAGTCCTGCCAGTGTTTTCTTAGATCCCACTGTTGAGACAATGGAGCCACAGAATTCTTTCACTTCTTGTTGTCAGACAAATCCAATAGAACACAAGGTCAGAAGGGCCTATACTTCTAAAGGTTGAAAGATTCTTTTTCAAGTAACCACATAAATTATTTGATTTTATCATTATATTGGTTGGGAATCTCTCTAACGATAGTGCATTGCTTTCCACATATAAGTAAATCTGGAAGTTTTTCTTGTCTCCATATTTGCTTAAGCTTGTGAGCACAGTACAGGTTGTGCACAGACCTTAACGTTCCTAGATATCTTAGAAAAAGCTGAACCCATTCACTTCAAAAGAATTAGGAATCATGTAGTGACATTGGACACAAGATGGAGTTCACCAAATGCCAGGCAGTGCTCTTCTTTCCAAAGGGCTGTTTTTGGGGGGTTTTTTTAAGTTACTACCATTCTGTAGCTAAGATTCCAGATTTAAATCTTGGATCTGTTTATTTAATTAAATCACTTTCTAAGTCAGTTTCTGTTTTCTCGTGATTTTTAGTAGTGTCACATTAAGGAGAACTTTAAGATAGGGTTTACATTTTCAGATGCCTATTACAGTACTATAATGAGCAAAAATATTTATAATATGTAAAACTCAAAAGAAAACGAACTTATGTCTTTTGCAGATGCAGTGCCTGATTAGTAGATAATAATCAAAGCTAATTACAGGGTTCCTGTGAGTTACTTTAAGGGCTAGGGAGGAATTAAGTTTTCTAATTATATCTACAGTGGTGGACAAGCAGAGATCATTGTTTAAAAAGAAAAAAAAAGAAACATTGATTAGTTTGTGCTCCTTCCTTGTAATGGTAGTGGGGGGCGGGGAGTTGCTCTTGCCCCATTCGCTGGACACCTGCCTCTCAACAAAAGATGGTGGTCTCCTCCTTGCCCCCCGCCCCCCCCCCCCCGCATTTAGATTCACCTTTTCCTTCTGAGTACCCTCTCTGCTCATCATACAGTTCTCCAGGGATCCAATTTTCCCCTGACTTAATCACCCTCAGCCTTTTTCAGAAGTTGTTAGATTATGGTCCTTTCAAAGGATACACACTTTCTTACGGAGCTCTTTACTTCGTTCCCCTAACTTTTCTTTCCTTATTTCTATTTTAAAATATAGCCATTAGAGTTTCAACACTATACCTAAACCTTTTTATTGAAGTATAGCATACATACAGAGGAATGCACCGATCCTAAATGTACAGCCTGATGGATTTTCACAGTAAACACACCCATCTAACTAACCAGCAGCCCAGCAGGCCCCTGTAACTTCTTCCAGTCACTACTCACTCTCCCACGCCCAACATCACAGGATAGTTTTGCCTGTTACATTTCACATAATGGGGAAATCATACAGTACGCAGGTATCCTCTGGTTTTCAAAAATTTGCTTTACTCCACTTCGCTTTCATGAAAGACCTAAATTAGTACCTGCTTTCACTTAATGGGAAGAAATCCTAAGTGGATGTTCACCTTTATGAAAAGAGGTGAAAAGTGAAAACAGTGTTCAGCATTTGCTTTGCGGTGAGCCCCAAGCGGCCAGAGTGGCACTGCCAGCCTCTCTCCCTGGGACCTACATTCAGCATCAAGCCACCATAGCTTTGAACTGTGTCTGTGAGCATCTGTGCTTTATCTTGAATTATTTTGTGCCTCCGTTAGCAAGATATGTCTTGAGGTAATTTCTTCTTTGCTTTACCTATTTTGGCTTACAAAAGGTTTCATAGGAAAGCTCTACTTTCAGATAGCAGGGGAAGCCTGTGTTAGCTCTTGTGTCAGATACTGACTTTTAAAACCAGAATCCCCACAAAACTTGGACTCTGTGCATATAGTATTGAATAATCAGGTCAATATGTAGATGTTTAGATAGGCACAGAACAGGAGAATATTTTAATATACTCCTTTTAACTCTGACCTTGGGTAAAGTACTAACCATTTTTATGTTCTATTTTCTTTCCCTTTTACCATGAGATATGGTCTAAACTGATCTTTCAACTAAGAAGTAGTTAGCTACAATAAAGTTCCTGTACAGAAAGAGGAAAAAAATAATAAAAATGTAAAAGCCACTTTGTGGAGTAGGTGGAATAATAGAAAGGGTTCCACATAAAATAGTAACTAGGGAGAATAACAATAGCTTCCTAGTAGAGAAGCAGAACAATACAAACCTGACTTGCTTGGCAGTTATATTTGCCAGTTATTTCTCATTAATTATTTTAAAATAAACATGGCATAATGGATACTTATGAATGGGTTGTCTTTTTTAACAATTAGTGTATTACAGGTGTCCATAGGTTAGATTAAGGTTTATTCATCTTGTCATACCTCTGCCTTGTCTGATTTGCTCTGATTTCAGAATTACTTAAGATATCTGTAAGATGCCCTGGAATATAGGCAACTTGATTGTAAATTATTTATACCTGTTTTTCCCCTAACCAAGCTCTATTAAGTGCCAATTACCCCCATTCTTCAATTCTAAAACAGTGTTTCATTTCTGCATTCAAGCAGATTATCTTGGTCCTTCTGAGTAAGAAATGGAAACACGTGATAAAAGTCCATGAGACTTTTAGATAGAATTTTTTTTTTAATTTGGAATACTGAATAACCTATAACCAAGTAAACTTTATATAGAATGTGGAAATTAAATTGTTTTGTTCAGAAACTACCTCACATACTGATACACTTTGCATAGGCTATTCAGTGGACACACAGAGATGGAAGAACCACCCCTGACCACTTCGCAGAAGTCTTTATCTTTGGGTTTTAGAACAGTTTAATAGACTTAGTACCCAGTAAATATGAAGTGATATAATATTTGACATACCTTAATAGAAAAGCATGAGTTCAAAATATTGTATAATCTTTTCATCTATTTTAAAATTGTGTAACTCACCAATAAATTTTGAACAGGCAGTTATTAAATATAATTAAATCGCAGGCATTCACACAACGGAACAAAGGAAGCATTCTCAGCAAGTGAACAAGAGACTAGTGAGACAGCTAAAGAAAATTTCATTGGGGTGGGGGGTGGATTTTAGTAGTTTCTTTTAAGCATTGACTTCTAGAAGAACAATACAAGCATACAGGAAGTACAGCGTGCCTTTAAAAACAAAGACAAGTGCTTCTCGTCTATAGTTGCTTTCTTTGTCCTACAGTACACTTGCTTTAAGTAAGCGTGCATGCTTGTACTACCTAGGCCATATTCCTACTAAATTTAGGTGGCATTCCAGGTTTCTTTGGACCTTCCCTCTGTGGGGAAAACTTTGGCCCAGGAAACAGCAGTGGAACATCAACACAGAAAGGTTGTGTTGCATGGCTATTAAAATATTTTAAAATAACTATTCCTTTAAGTTACCTATTACTCTGTTGTGAGCAATTAAAAATCAGATGACTAAAAGCCCCCTTACATTTGGTTAGAGCCTTATTCTTTAAGGCACTTTTAGCCTGATCTCAACTGATTGGAAGAACACCCTTGTGTTAGTTTGTTCCGTCTGCCATAACAAAATGCCATAGACTGGGTGGTTTAAACAACAGAAATTTATTTCTCACAGTGCTGGAGGCTGAAAAGTCCAAGATTGAGGTGCAAGTTGATGAGGATCCTGGTCAGGTCTCTTTCTGGCTTGCAAAGGACCACTTTCTTGCTGTGTCTTCATATGATACTTTCCTCTGTGCATGTGAGTGGGGAGAGACCTCTCTCTTCGTCCTCTTGTAAGGCCATCAATTCTATCAGATTAGGACCCCACTCTTATGACCTCATTTAACCTTAATTACCTCCTAAAAGGCTTATTTCCAAATACAGTATGTTGGGAGTTAGGGCTTCAACATAAGAATTTGGGAGGGGGGACATAATTCAGTCCAGAGTGACCCTTCTAAAGTAGATAAGAGATAATTTGATATACATAAGGTTACAAAGCTAGTAAAATATTATAACTGAGGTTCAAATATAGTTAGTTTTTTACCTGACTCCACAGTCTTTCTTAGTCACAAATATAGTTTATCTGACAGAAAATTTCCCCCTACAAAAGAGTTCATTAGTTGATCACAAAGAATCGTCGAGATCAACTTCATGGTTTTGCTTGTTGCATGCTTGTGAAAAATGGGATAGATTTTGACTGTTTATGAGATGTTCTGGATTTTTTTAGTCAGCTGAAGTCAGATAGCTTTAAAACTGCTATCAAAAGTAGTAAGCTAAGTTTTTAAATAATTAGAATTGTAGTGACCAGGCTGAACTTGCCTTCTTAGCATTCTTCATGGTTATGATTTAAGTATCAAAATTAAGTGTCTCATTCTGTATTTTACAGAAGATGATCTAAGAAATATGGGACCAGTAGATGCTCGAGTATATCTTGAAGAAATGTCTTGGAATGAAGGTTGGAATTATTTTTTTCTCTTGATTACAATCAGGAAAAATATTAGGGACCTCCTATAAGAAAAAAACCTTCATAGGATGTTTGGAAATAACAGCTTGGCTTTCCATATATATGTGGGTGTTTTTGTTTGGAATATTTTTGTTTCATTCTAAACTCCAATTATTGATGTCCACTTATGTGACTCATTTCCAGTTATTTTTCTGTCCTAATTAGATGTTAGGTACTTAAGATTTCATATGGTTTTCTTTTTTAAACTACTTTGATTTTTTGTTTACTCTCCATCTGTGTAATAGGGAATATAAAGTCAAAGGAGATCATTTTTTCCATCCTATGTTGACACTTGAGATGAATTCCTATTAGAATATATGTTTATTTTTGTTTCTTTATATGGAATGATAAATTGTCAGAGCAGGGATTTTAATGTTATACATGTTACACTCTTCTACTTGGAGCTTGATGTTTAACCTCCTTTTTTGATTGTGTCTTAAGTGGAAAAGAAAAATCTGTCACTCCCTTTTACCTACCATGAAGTCATATCTTTTTCCCCTTTCCTATTAATAGAATTTAAAAACTTAAATCTAACTTAATTTTCCATTCTTCAGATTAGGTCTGTGAATTGCTCTGGTTAGGTTTTATTAAGTTCCTTTTTTTAAAATGGAAGCCATGAATACCACAATTCCATGTTTCTCTGGGCAAATGAAGAAATCTTACTGTTTTCTAGAATTTTTATATACTCTTAGTCCTATAACTTTATTATTCAGCCTGGGGTACAGATTCCCTGGGGGTTTATAAAAATGTATTAGTAAGTGTGGATAAGTAGAAGATAAACAGCCTGTCCTTTCCGAAACCAAGTTTACTGGAATATTTTTTAATGGCAAATTCTTAGCTTAGTGCTCTTAGGAAGTTGGGTCACAAAGCTATATTGACTTAGAAGGGGAATCATGTTTTTGCCTATGAGCCACTCTGCTCCTAAACTGCCAAATGAAATCCTGGAGTAGAAATTCTTATTTGCAGTGAATGATTGGAAAACTTGAGATTTTGTGTAACTGGGGCTCCCGGGGTTCATGATAGTTTCATCAGAGTAAACAGGAAGAGCTACTGCTGTGAAAATAGAATACACTAGTGACACTGATTTCACTGCTACTTTGTGAAGGGGATAGATTAGAACATGTCGTTTATCAGGGAGACTTGCCCAGCTAAATAATATTTTTTGAAAATACAGTATTGCCAGCTTATCAACCAGTATATGTGTGTGTGTCCATCTCTTATTGGACAAATTAGTTCTGGTTGTAGTTGATATGACTAATATGTTTTGTTTACTACTAATTCCTGATAATATTAAAATAGTGAAAACTGGTTTTTGTAATTTTTACTTTTTTTAGTAAAATTTTAAAAATATAATCAATTTAAGATTTTATTTTAAATTAAGACTATAGATTAGTGTGGTTCAAGCATCTGTTCAGTCAGCAAATATATGGGCTTTTTGATAACAAGTGAAATGCCAAGACATTGAAAGACATATACAACATGAAGTCAAGAATTATCATAAATGTTATTGTCCTTGGTACTCCCTAAAGTAAACTTGACAGTGAAGAAGATAAAGAAGCATCCCGGCTACAGCCAATGAATCAGTTATAAGCAGCTACAGTTAATCTTAAAAGTATAGGATGTTCTTAGATACTTATTTAAATTAAGGGTTTTTTATCACTGTAAAGATAGAAATAGTCCTTATCCTCATGAGAGAAAACAGTGAGCAACAGCTACATGAAGCTATTATTTTTGCAGGAATATTTAAAAACTGGTCATGTGAGTTTTGCAGTTGAATTTGCAATTTGGAATTGTTCTGTGCGATTGCAAAGAGCAGCCTTGGCAGATGAAAGTACATAAAAAGTGTGACCAACTGGACTAGCAAAAGCATTTGATGATTCCTTCATGGGCGTTTTCAGAATAACCTTGGAAGGTGAAGATCCAGAATAGGAGAAAAGTGGATGAAATCCTACATGATAAACATAGCCAAATTATCAGCTTCTGGGTCCAGGAACAGTAGGAAATGATGCATTTTATTATGCTTAAAAGGCATATCTGAAGACCTATTGAGAGATTGAAGTTAGCCATTCCCCTTACAGTTAGTCTGTTACACAGCTTGGTTGTTTTGTCTTCATTCAGTGTATTTAAAATTATGATTTCTGTGAAGATACCACTTTAAGTGATAGTAGAATAATTTAAGAAGAAATTTAAAAAGATGTGAGTTTTAGTGAGCATTAACATTTGGAATCATCTATGACAAAACTCCACAGTAGCCCATGGTGGCCTCTGCATCATTTACCAAGCACATGTCACCTCAGATTGTTTCTCAGTGTTCACTGAGGTGGTGAAAAAACAAGAGGGAGATTTAGCTCAAGAAAACCAATGGTTAGAATATGTACATTTTTAGACAATTTAATAATAAAATAGTTCACTTTGAAAGCATGCTCTATTACACATATATGTTGGCTCAGACAGGGAAGATGTTAGTGTTTTAAAATTCAAGATGAAATTATTTTTCTTTATAGAGAAAAAAGACATTGTGGTGAAAAATGAAAAGCAGGATTGTGAATTAATGTTTTCCTTACTGATAAAAGAAACATGTAAAGCTGGCTTATTTAACTGCTTGTTTTTCCAAGACCAAAGTTGATTAGAGAACAAATCGAAGGCTGTTGAATTTTTTTTCTTTTTCTTTTCTTTTCTCTTCTTTTCATGGCATATGATGAGATCTAAGTGTTAAAAAACGAAGTTTGAGAATTGAATGAAGATATTTGATTGTAAGAAATCATATCTTTAGAGATTTAGTTCATTTATCTCTAATTTTTTTTATGACAGTAGTAAAATAATGAGATCAGTAATTATTTTTCTTTGACAGTCACTCCTCAGTGACAGTAAAATGGAATAACCAGTGGATCAGAGATTCTTTCAGCTAAAAGACAAAGTATTTCAACTTCCTAGGAAGATGAAACTTACAAAATTTCCCCCATTCGTAGGCAGAACGTTGCGCCATATTGCCTCCTTTGGGCATCTCACTTCAGCGATTGTCCTTTTGGTTCCTAAATCATTTGTAAACACCAAACAAACAGGTACACACACATAGCCCCCACAGAAAGGACACCATAGTATATGTCTATACATTTAAGTCAGGATTCTTGAAATAGTGTGATACCAGAACAGATAGGATTCAAATGCTGAACCTGATAAACAGTCAAGTCAGCAGTTTTCGCTGAAAGGATATACTGCTGGCAAAGGCATGCTCCTTAACAATAAGACAAGTAGGGCTGTTTCTCGTCTTCCTTCACAGTAATATTTTAGACAACCACATTGTCCAGAAGAATGTAAAATTTACATGAATCTTAAGAAAACAGAAGACTTCAAATAAATTTCATTGGTCACTTCTGAGCATCTGCTCTCCCCTACAGGATCTCTGGTCTATTGTTTCATACCCTCAATACATTTCCTCCACAGATAAAGATTTTTTAGTAGATAATTTTTTAGAAACACTGCCCCTATACGAGAAATTTTTTCAAGTTCTCATTTAAATATATTTTATATTGACTGATTTTTTTTTCTTTTTTCTTTTGCAGTTTCTGTGGAATAGCTGCATTTTTTAAAAAGGCATTAACGAAGTAGTTACATGTAAGCATTTTGTTTTCTTTGCAGATGATCATTCTTTTTCTCTGAGTTGTCGATGTGGTGGAAAATACAGTGTTTCCAAGGATGAAGCAGAAGAAGTGACGCTGATTTCTTGTGATACGTGTTCACTAGTTATAGAACTCCTTCATTATCGCTGAGATTGTTCACTAAGTGGAATTCTTTAGTGTATTCAGACACATGGAGGAAAATCTACTCCACCTTTGTCCATTCAAGCAAACATATAAAGCTGATTGATTAAAAAAAAAAAGGGATTCTTTTTTGTCAGCTCTATTATTTGCAGAGAAAATATAAGACTGTCAAAGTCTACCTAGATTAATAGAAAATTAATTTCATTATTCATATGTATTTACATTTTATATTTACAGATGGCTAAGAAAGGGGGCTTGAATTAAAAGTTATATTTAGTGAATTCCCATCTGAGAAGTTTATTATTGGTGCATTTTCTCCTTGGTACAAAATATAAGAATTTTCCTTTCTTCATATAAGTGTGTCTTATCTTTTAATGGGTCACAGTATCATCATATTCCTTTATAGTTGCTAAGTTTTTGAAGTAATAACATATTCCTAGCTGCTAAAGTTATAGGCCTTTTGTACAACTATTTCAAATCTCAGGTCATTAGAATTAAGTTAGAATCTTCGTGAATAACATGTGAGCCTAGCTCTCCCATGATGAAGGCTGGATATGGATATTCATGAGGAGTTATTTCAAAGTTAATAAAGTGAAATGGCAACCGGAGAAAGAAGGAGAGCCTTGGAGTCAGAAAACCGTAGCCACTGCGTTGCTGGTATGATGAAATGGACTTTTTTAATGTGTTTGTTTGTTAGTTATTATTGATTATAGTAAAGCTTTTATTTTTCTATATATTTAATTTTGGATTACATTTTTATCCATATATTTTGAACAAATATAGCTTGCAGAGTGTGTGTTGCTTATTCTTTACATTTAACAATTAAAAATAACTAAAACTGAATAGCAAATAGTTTATTAGTAAGTAACATGGTTTCAGTGACAATAATAAATTCACTTTAACAGAAGACAATAATCAAATCAAAAGAATAAATGCTTGCTAATCATCAGAAAATCTGTGGCCATTAGGGCTGTCACGTAGAAATCCAAAATCATTCAGAGGCCAAATCTGTAAAATCCAAATGTGATTGAAGACAATTAGTAAAGTGATATTATAGCATCATCATATTCCCTTCTTTTTTTCATTCATCCCTTTCTCTATGCCGTATAATTAAATACTTTCTCCTTATTCTTCAATCAAGAACAAATGTTCTACTTCAAAATAAGACTGTAGAAAGTAAACCTGTATGTGTATGTATTTAACCTCTAAAGTTTGGAACATTCAAACATTATACTAGAAAATAATATGTGTGTAGTGTGTGTATGTTTGTTTTTTCTTTCACTATCATCAAAGTTAACTGTAAACCTAAATACTTGAATATAACATCTGCTTAAGTGTAAAAAAATCCTGTAAATTATCCAACAGCCCCGAATACTCATGTCTGTTTTTCTCCTGACTGCTTGTGGCAAAAAGGAAAAGCCAGTGAAAACAATAATCTTTACTATTACGTGTACTACAACCATGATAAGTGCATTACTCACTATACTTAACTGGGATATCCCTGCATTCCAGCTAGTTGCTAGATTGCTCTTCTGCAAATGCATATTAATATATGCCCTGGGTATGAATATGGTTGGAAAAGTTGTACGAGAGAAAATTAAATTTTTGGAGAGTCAAAAGCTGCTTATGCTACAACTAATCTGAACTTTATTTTTCAAACAAAAATTATTCTCAATTACCTGTCATAATGGGGGAGTGGTAATGTTTATAGCTATGAAGGCCAACATGTTCATAAAGTGTAGTCATTGCAACAGTTTTATGTCCACTGACAGCCTAAAGATTTCGGTTCTTCTGAAAGAAACTTCTTTTTTTTTTTTTTTTTGGTTTTGTTTTTTTTCCCAGCTCAGAGAAGAAAGCCTGCATTTTAAGCAGAAAACAGTAGTACCTTAAAGAAGATACGTCCTCTTATTAGTCCATATGGAACAGGTCCATAGTACCTGGAATCTGTAGAATTCTGTAGATTATCACCTTCTAACCACACATGACCCATTGGCACCTAGAATTATAGACGGAAGCAGCCCCTTTAAAAAAGAAAAACAAATCTGGGTACTATAAATAAAAAATCATGTCTTTTGGAGGTAGGGAGAAATGTCCTAAAGTTCTCTTTTATAAAATACATTCAAACCCTATAATTTGCATTTTTGCTGTTATTTCTTGCATAATAAAATAACTTTTACTAAATATTAATAAGTAGTATTAATATTTCAACTTTTAAAAAGACCTATCTTTTTTGCCATATGGTTCCCAAACATTAATTTGTTATGCAAACCCCACACTGAGGTTATAAGAGATCAAAACAGTGTGACAGGGTCATTAATTTAATAGACTTCAAAAGAGGTCATTAGGATGCTGACTGAAAATGTGCCCTCCTGTCTCAATAACAGCATAAGCAGGGCAGCCACTCACTCAGCAACATCCTGGGGCCAATACCAAGGCCAGACCTATTAGAATGCTCATGATGAACTAAATGGTAATTGATTGTGACATCAATTACAAATAATCTCATCATTTTATTGGAGTGGGCTTGTCAGAATTCTAATTAAGATCCTTGTTCTGCCTTTGTACAGGCCATATCTTCAATGCATTATACTTCAATAATGACCATCAAGAACTAGAAGGACCTATTATAAAATCATCAGTTGTAAAATTAATGATGGTGACCTTCTACTAAATGAAAAGATCCCATCTTCTATATGTCCTGTGTATTAACTGGGGTATAACATAAATTTAAATTTTTACTCAGTGACAATCATAAGTATATTTAGAACAGAACACATTACTTTAAAAAATGCCCACTGTGATATGAGATATTGCCTGTTAATATCTGTTCAATATAAACTTTAAAAATTACTCTTCAGTAACAGTCTTCAAAATTGCATTTTAAAAAGTTTCTTTTTCATAGCTTTTGTTACCCAAGAAAGTTGAATTACTGACCAGACCAAAATGATCTATGGAAAGGAATTAATTTTCACTATTCTTTTGACTGATTATTACTTGGGAACCTTATATGAAGAAAAATATTCATATTAGGTTTAATAAGAAATGACCCATTTTTTAAAATGTCACAAAATTTTAAAAAATGACTACCTTTTAGAGCAGTTTTACGTTCACAGCACAACTGAGAGGAAGGTGCAGAGATCTCCCATATACCTCCTGCCCCCACTCATGCACGGCCTCCCCATTACATCCCCACTAGAGTGGCATGTCTGTTACACTGACATCATCATCACCCCACGTCCCATGGTTTACCTTAGGGTTCACTCTTGGTGTTGTACATTCTATGAATTTGGAGAAATGTATGACATGTATCCACATCACAGTACCATACACAGTATTTTCACTGCCCCCAAAATCCTCTGTGATCTGCCTATTCATTCCCCGCCCCCCTCCCATCACCCCTGAATTACCTTTTGGAAAAATAAATTTATACAAGCATGTAAAATTTGAATTACACTTTATTTAGAGATTATATAATTTTGGAATATATAATTTTGGAATGTCTTATATCATGTAGAAATATTAGCCAAAAATGAATCAAGTTAATTATTTTCATTTAGATACACTTAAATGTTAAATCTATTTGTAGAGAAAGGATAAAAGTTTTTTGAAAGAATATCAGATATTGTAAGATCATTAACTTCTACTAGTGGAACTAGTTATAGGTTCTAGGGCCAATAGCAAGGTTCATTTCTACCTATATAATAAGTAGATTTATATGTAGTGAAGCATAAGGCTGCTCAAATAGAAAAATGAGTACATCTCAGGTTACAGATGAAAAGAAGAACAAAACAGGGTATTTGGAAAAGCTAAAATAAGTCATTAAATATATTCTGAAGTACTGCCTTGGGAGAAACTACAATGTGAACATCTTTGTTGTCTAAATTTCCATAGTTTTTCCTTAATATGTGTTTGTTCCTGAGTTCTAAAAATAGGTAACATATACGAATAGTTAAATACAATTATAAAGTTAGGGACACCAATATAACCAAAGGAGAACAAAATTCAAAAAACTAATAAAGATACTAACAATCCAGGAAGATCTTTTTTTGCCCATCCGATTGATCCAATATACATTTCCTTTCTCCATGAAGCTTTTCCCAATGTTGCCTGCACATACCAAATACCCTAGATTGTTTAAAACACTTAAAGTCTGCCCTACATGGGGCTCTGGATCATAACATCCTCTTACATGCTTGGCTTTTGTGTATGTCTACTATTTTATGACTGAAAAAGCCAACAGACAATAATCATGTCATGATCTTAAATCTTTACAACACCTAAACCAAAGTTGGAACTCAAATATTTGTTGGTGATTAGTATTAAGTAGAAATTCTTGTAACGCACAATCACTTTTGTGGCAGTTATGACCTAAGTTTCTTCCAAATTTAGATAAATACAGTGATGAAGTATTATCTCTGGTATAGTAAAGTTAACAAGAACAGAAAAGAATCTGCTAAGAGAGACCCAGAACATACCACCAGAAACCTTTGGAGGAGTGTGACCCAAGCTGTTCACACCTAGTCCTTGACTGCAAGGGGTGGAACAAAAGGGAGGAATAGTAACACAAACTAGTGTTTATACATACTTTTCTGGTCATTTTAATTTAAACAAACACACATTTGATCCTTAAAACAACCTGTGAAGTACAGTTACTGACATTTAATAGAAGTAGGTTCAAATATGGAACATGCTACCTCTTACTTACCTGAAGCCCATATATGCTAATACCCATGCATCCATGCATAGCAAAGGAATAACCTTTACATCTTAAGACTTCAGTGTTTCATATAAAGTACAGAAACAAGGAAACAACCTCATCACTGATGGTACCTTTAATAAGAGCTTCTCTATAAATGGGAAAACCTCTGAGTGTGAGTCTTAAAATCAAAGCAGTCACCTTTGCTGATCTACCTCTCTATCACTTATTTTCCCAGTAAAAAATTCATCATGTTTGCAATTACTCCACTTTTGAAACACATACTTATTTTTGATATGGGGTAAGGGTGTACACTTTAAAATCAATTTTAGAGGTATACTTCACAGTAAAATGTGCTCATTTTGTTTCGACACTAGTTTTGAAAAATGTGCATTCCTGTGTAACCACCCACCACAATCAAGATGTAGAACACTGCTACTGTGCCAGAAAGCTCCCTCCTTTTTCAGTCCACCTCCCACCCCTACACCTCGTCCCAGGCAACTAGTGATCTGTTTCCTGTTTACTAGAGACTACTTTTACTAAAGTTCATATAAGTGAGGTTGCACAGTACATACTATTTTGTGTCAGGCTTTTGTTCAGCAGTTTTTAAACGATTAATACATGTTGTATGTATCAGTCATTCATTCTTTTTTACTGCTGAGTATATCCCATTGTAAATCACAATTTCTTTCCATGAACCTGTTGATGGATATTTGTGTTGTCTGCAATTTTGGGCTGTTACAAATAAAGCACTATGAACGTTCATGTATAAGTCTGTTTCTTTTCAGTAAATACGTAGGGGTAGAATTTCTGGGTCATAAGTGTATGCTTAATCTTAAACTTTTCCAAAGTAATTATACCATTTTACACTCCCAACAGCAATGTATGAGTGTTTCTGTTGCTTCACAACCTTGGTATTTTCAATTAAAAAAATTTTTGCCATTCTAGTAGGCTATTGGTGTCACACTGTGGTTTTCATTTCCATTTCTCTGATAAGTATTTTTTCTTGTACCTATTAGTGTATCTTTTGTGAAATGTCTATTAAAATATTTTGCCCATTTTTAAAATGGATTATTCTTCTTATTCATTTTAAGAGCCCTTTATGTATCTTGAGTACAAGTCCTTCGACAGGTATTGCAAATACTTCTTCCCAGTCTGGGATCTTTTCTTTTGCAATTTTTAATCTGCTGTAAAGACCATATAATATATTTTTAGGCTCTAGAAATTTCACTTGGTTCTTTTTTATATTTACCATTTCTCCCTCATTATGTTCATCCTCTAGATCCTTGAAAATATTTATAATTGGTGTTTTAGAGCACATGACTATTAATTCCATTATCTCTCAATTTCTGGATCTATATTTCTTCTAGTTGTGGGTTACATTTTCCTACTTCTTCACATATCTAATAATTTGTTATTGAGCTGAACATTCATTTGTTGAGTGGATTTTGTTCTCTTTTTAGAGAGCGTTGAATGTTGAGGAGGTCTGTTTGGTTTTTGGAAGGTGGTTAAGTTAGCTGTGCATCAGCTTATTCCTGTCAAGCCTTGTTTTCAAGCTTAAGTTGGGTCTCTCTCACACTGTACTCTAAGGGCTAGTCTAGCCCACTTCTAAGGCATGATATTCCAGGGTCTCTACGGAATGCTCTAGATATTTAATGAGATCTGTCCACTGTGGCTGGTCAGGACTCAAATGACTCTAAGCCCTGTGTAAGCTCTGGGAGTTGCTTGGCTGCTGCCAATAGCTGTTTGGTGCTCAGTCTCTAAATTTCACCATAAGCAGGCACAGTTTAGTGTTCAGCCCCAAAACCAAGAGAATACGTAGATTTCTGGAGATCATTCTGTAGCTCTTTTCTCCCCGGCGCTTTGATGCATAAATTCCAACCACTTAAACTTCCCTATACCCTAATCTCTGTCTCTTCAACTCAGCAAGACCACTGTCCTTTGTGTGAATTTTCCTCCTCGCACCTTCTGAAAACTGCTTTAAGGCAGAAGTTAGGGAAAGTATAAGGCTTGCCTTGTTTGTTTCCCTTCTCTCAGGAATCTGTCTTGTACTGCCTGCTGCGCATTGTCTGAAAACTGTTTCACATAGTTTGTCCAGTTTTCCAGTTCTTTATGGCAGGAGGGCAAGTTCAGCCCCAGTTACTCCATAATTGCCAGATGTTAAAAGTATCTAATATTTAAAGTCTTATTTTTTTTTAGCATACCTCATAACAATATGAAGAAAATCCTTTTGGTGAGAACTAAAGTTCTTGATGTAAGTAAGGTGTGCCTTTGGCATCTCTGCCTTGCATCCCCTTCAGTGGCATGCCCTGTGTGTCCTCATTTTACCCTTTCCCTATCAAAATCTCTAGAAAAGATTCGCCAAACTCAGCATGCAATTATGTATAAGCAGATAAGTTCAGTATGGTATTGCTTGTATCTCAAAATTGGCAACAGTATAAATATTCGTCAGTAGGCAGATGTTAAACAGAGTTTATTTACAGAATAGTAGACAGCTAATAGACTGACATGAATACAGTCAGTGAAAAAAATAAGTTACAGGGCTTACTTAGGTATAATTACTTCCTTAAAAAACCACAAAATTTTGTTTTATGTATTTCAAAATTTACATTTTTGTGACCAGTATGTATTAGTTAAATAATTTTTAAATATATATATGCACATACACATACATGTGTGTCTTAATATGACTAGCCCTTTCAGTCATACTTGTACTTTTTAAAAATGGAACATTGTCCATCACAATGTAGGTTAGGAAGAGCTTTATTGAATTAAAAAAAAAATTTTTTTTTTGTCTTTGGTAATGTGGTAAGAGAGTGACCTAACTTCCAATCCGTATAGCAGGCTCTGCTTCTTTGTACAGTACAAGTAAATGACTGCAATTACAGTACTGTCACCAGACCTCTGGATAACTAAAATATCAGTCTAGCTAAGAACTCATTTATTTAAATAAATATAAAGTACAACACATTTTTGGTATGGGTCCAAAACTTAAAACCTGACCTTTCTGGTCAGGTGAGTGGAGTGGAGTAAAGCAAGGAACAGAACAAAAATTTCCTTTCTAACTCAAAACACAGTTATTGTCTGTTGGATTAACCTACTGGTTATCACTAAATTCAAAATTCAAACCAGATAAGAGAAAAAAATTCTATAGCAATATTATAATAAAATATTAACATAAAATAGATTAAAATATATTTTTAAATGTATTTTTAAAAAGCTGTCATAACTTTCCAATTAAAGTGGAAAAGAACTCAAACACTTAAAAAAATTTATAATGTTTTGCAAATGCCCAAAAATGGAAATCCTAATTCCATGTCTTTGTTCATTACTTCTCATAACCAAAACTTTTAAAAAGAGTTAATTACTTTTCATCTTTGTATTTTTGGAAATACGCCATGCCAACTTGAATGAATGCATGAGACTGAGTAAGAATGTATGAATATATGTTTACAATGAATGCCAACTAGAAATGTTTACTTTTGCTCAAATCTGAATTTTCCCAGGGTCTCAGATATAACTAGCTTTAGGAATAACTTTTAAAGCATTAAAAGAACCCTTAAATCATTCTTGGTTTTTCCTTTCTACGTCAGAGGTTTACCTCCTGAGCTATGATAAAACCTAATCTCAGGGCAGGACAAAAGAATCAAGCCTCTAGTTCTCAGCCATACTTACTGAAGCCTGGTTAAGTGCCTCCTTTATAGTACAAGCAACAAATGTAATTGCCTCATGGCCTGCGGGTGTCCATTTAACAAAAGCAGCTTTTGGGAACCAACCCACAGGTGTTACCTTTCTTGATTCAAGTGAAATCTGATGAAAGAGTCCACAATATCAAATAACACATTTACTAAACTAATCAAACTCACTTATTATTTGATTAAGCAAAGATTATCTAATTAAGAAAAAGTTCTGACTGAAGAGTAAGATATTTGTATGTTTGACCTTTCAAAAGTTTCAAGAAACAGAAAATCCTAATAACAGACTGATTTTTGACTAACTCTTTGTTTGCCAGATATTTTAAAATGTGTAATCAGCAAAGGCAGGGTATGCACTGGCCCTATTGCTCATGCCTCCTTAATGGTTCTTCTAAAATGACTGGGAATGTAAAGGAAATAATAATTATTAAAGAAACAAACAAAAATCATAAAGGTAATGGGAGAGGGCAAAGTTTTTGGAATCCTTTTCTGACATCATTATTTTTTCCTTTTCCTGAAATACATAGGAAAAGGAGAGGCATACACACCTTAGGAAAGCAATCAGATAAAGACTTGGGTTTTTTTGTTTTGTTTTTTGTGGGGTTTTTTTTTTTTTTTTGGCAAAAGCAAATGGAAGTGGTATATCAACAACACTGTAAAGTATTTCATTTTCCACATGTATTTTAAAGATTCTGTTTTGTGTCTCACAGAATGATGAATGTAAAATATAAAATGCATAATTTCCCTGCCCAGAAAAAGGTCCATATGATGAATGTACATTCACAACATGTCATTTCAGTTTAACAATACCCAAATAATTGTTATTTATGTTACTATCTTTCAGGTAAGCAGAATCGAGTCAAATTAGTATACCATTATGTGGTTAATGCATATTCTGCTTAATCATGGCTTATATAACCAAAACGTACTCATGGTAAGATGCTATGTACACAAACTACTGGAGAGAATACTTGCAAAATGAGATCATTTATTAATTACAAAGTTCTAAAAGAACTTCATAAAGCCCAGTATTTGTATGACTCCTGCAATGGCAGTAAATAATTGTTGGAGTCTATCTTCCTATATACACCAACAAAACTATAGATAAAGACATATATGTCAGAAAGTGAAGCATTAAATCCCCTGAGAGAAAATCAAGTAGAAAGGTTTTTAAGAACACAAAGCTGAGAAAACATTATTAATCTTTAATTTTGTAAAATGGGGCTGTCTCAAGCATCAGTTATGGGTACCTTTGAAAGCAAAACTCAAGGAACAGTCTCACTAATACTCTATTTTTACTGACATTCTCCTTGCCAGAACTTTTTGCCCACATTTGTCTCCCTGAGTAGAATATCTGGAGTCATAAGGGAGGTGCTCCCAAAGGCTAGATGCATGACAAAGGGATTAACATTTATCAGGCAAGGCAAGGACCAGGCAAGGAACAGTTAACACACTGATTATTTCAGTAGATACTATCTCTATGCAGTCCTGCTTCTTTTTCTTCCCATTTAAATTCTGACTTATTACTAACATATCCCACATCATTCCCAGGGACTGTTATTGCCTTTCCCTACTTAAAAATGGTGCCACTTTAGGTTCATAGCCAATTATCATTAAAGAGGAATTTACGCCAAAGTTCTAGTAAGCTACACCTACAGCACTGTGGTGAGGGTATGTGTGATGGGGGACGCTTTAAACTAAAGGTTCTCTTTTATTATTGAGCATCTCCCTGCTGAGTGGGTTTAGAGCTTAGTCTAAGACTTGACTTACTCACTCTCATAGCTATTGCAAGCAAGCTAAGCTCCTTCATCTTCTCCTTAAGTACTCAATACCTCCATCCAGCCTGAACTAGGAATTTCGGATGGGTTGTTTGTATGGTGGTTAAAATTACAGTCCACAGGGTCATAGTCCTGAGTTCAAACTGTAGCTCTGCCACTTACTAGTTAAACACCTTGGACAGGTTATTTAAACCTCATCTGAAAAACTGGGACTAATGAGTGCCTTACAGAAACATTCTGAAAACCAAATAACACATAAGGCTCCTGGCACCCAGTAAGCACTCACTAAGTATTAGCTATTGTTATGAACAGTTGCTCCAGCTGCTGGATGAATGACGCCTGCCGGGCTTTCTTTGTTCCTTGTTTCTTACGCAGTCTATCCAGTTCTCTGCAAAGTGAACTGTGCTTTGCAATTTCACTTCAGTTATGTTTTTGGTCTTTTTCTTTTACATTGTATTCAATTATATAGTTCTGGTACTAGCCAAGACTTTGAATTAAATCCAGTATAATTAAAAATGTACATTAATTGTGAATAGATACCATATTAATTATGCCAACTGATTTAATGAAATTCAGTTCTTAAGACCAAATCATCCAAATGTAGCAAAGACTAACATTTTTATTCTTTTAACAGGCATCTTTTTCAAGCAATGTTTATTAAATATCAAATGCCTAAGCACTTCCTTATGGAGCATTTACTTCTTCAGGACCGTCTACCAACTTGTCAGAAGGCAGAGGAAGGGGGAAAAGTGTTGGGATTAAAGCTAGTAAATAGGCCTTTCCATCCCAGCGATCTAATACTAACATCTCAATCCTACAGATTTTTTTTTCCTAGGACAATGGATTATTTGGTCTCTGACTTCTTTTTTGTTCTATTTGTAACAAGGTGACCTGCTGTTTTTGGATTAGTATTTAAGAGAAGTTCCTTATATTCTCATTTCAAGACTATGTCTGTACTCTCATTTTAATATAGCCTGATGTACACTCTGGCTCTCATATTACAAAAGATGAGCCTAACTTAATGAAACACAGGTATCTGAAAGAGTAGTAGAAAATAGCGGTAAATATGTAAATAATGACTTTTCTCATGTTTTCAGAAAAAGTCTAAATAGTAAATCAGATGCCTACTATACAGAATATGTGCTAATAGGTTTCCACCAAATTTTTGATTCCTGAGACTTCAAATAATTCTTCCCAGTCAAAACTCATCCCTATTTGGATTTATTCCTATAGATGAATCTCTGTAGCGCTTTTCGATTTCTTATGGGCCAGTGCATAACTGCATCATATAGAGATAGGCTAAAAAACTGATTTATACCTGAAATGGTACTAGAAATAAAAGATCAGTAGTAGAAAAGAGTCCATACTCCAAAAAATAAAGGATTAAAATAAAATATGTGGATGTTTTTGTACCTGATATTACTAGTATCTTAAAAAAAAAAAAACATTGTGTTGCATGATTTTCTTTGATAGACACTTCTCCTACTTGCATTTTATTTATCAAAACCAGAACTCGAATGTCCCATACCCTGGAAGTTATTCAGAATGATGTCTAGCTTTGTGAATACAAAGTTGCAAATTAGGCAGGTAGATGACAGATGACATTTTTTGTGATGATGTAAGATACGAAGAGAAGAGCTGAAGACCTTTAAAAAGTGAGGTTGATCTCTGGGGGCTGAGAGCATCAAAACACTGTTTTGACTAAGAGATCATGAAAATATACTGTGGACATCAAGGAGGGAATAGTATAGCACCCAGACATCATTCTGGGAAAGAATTTGTTTTCTTCCCACTTCCTATAATTTCATTGCCATTGTATTCATTTAAAGTACAATCTATCATAGACTTATTATACAGGCTTCTAGACTACTCCAAAACTGAGTATATCTTCTCTCCATTTCCCAAATTAACATCTCCCTCAGAAGCCCTTATTTTTTTAAAAATTTTATTTACTTTTGTCTGCGTTGGGTCTTCGTTGCTGTGCGCGGGCTTTCTCTAGTTGTGGCGAGTGGGGGCTACTCTTTGTTGCGGTGCGCGGGCTTCTCATTGTGGTGACTTCTCTTGTTGCGGAGCATGGGCTCTGAGCGTGCGGGCTTCAGTAGTTGCAGCACACAGGCTCAGTAGTTGTGGCACGCAGGCCCTAGAGCGCGAAGGCTTCAGTAGTTGCGGCACGTGGGCTCAGTAGTTGTGTCACAGCCTCTAGAGCTCAGGCTCAGTAGTTGTGGCACACGGGCTTAGTTGTTCTGCAGCACGTGGGATCTTCCCGGACCAGGGGTCAAACCCGTGTCCCCTGCACTGGCAGGCGGGCTCTTAACCACTGCTCCATCAGGGAAGTCCAGACCCCTTATTTTAATGCACCACCTACCCCTATTGCTAGAGCCAGAAACTTGGGTCAGCCTTAAGACTTTCAATTCCATTTCTTCCAACATCCAATCCTGTCTAGATATTCCCTTAATCTTTCTCCAAACTTTGTACTGCTTTCCATTCTTCATGTTATTATCTCAATTATGTCTTACAGCCTATTTATTAACTGGTCTCCCTGCCTCTGGCCTCTCCTACTCCAACCATCCTCTACTATTCTATACTAAATATCAGGGTGATCTTTTAACAGCTAAGTCTGATAATGTTACTCCCAGGAATTCCCTGGGGGTCCAGTGGTTAGGACTCCACATTTCCACTGCAGGGGGCATAGGTTTGATCCCTGGTCAGGGAACTAAGATCCCACAATGCGTGATGTGGACATACACACACACACACACACACACAGTTACTCCCCTGCTTGAGACTTACAAGGAACTGAGCCCTGATCACCTTTTCATTTTTATCTCTGTTCACTACCCACCCCTCCCCACTATATGTCCCAGACATAGGAACTTACTTTTGGCAGCTACCCAAAGCACAGTGCTGCACTCTCACTTTTAGATCTTCTGAATATGCTGCTTGCTTTGGCTAGCTCCTACTTATCCTTGAGAACTTCAACTCAGGTTTTACCTCCCCAGTCTGTAGTAATCCTATCCACCCCGGTCTAGATAAGTATCCTCTATTACACCATTTTGTAGTTCCTTGTCCAGTCCCCCAACTGGACTACAAACTCCTGAAGCTGTACTGTCCAACATGGTCACCACTAGTAACATATACGACTATTCAATCTTACAAGTTATATAAAACTAAAAATTCAGTTCCTCAGACACACTAGCCACGTTTCCTGTGCTCAATAGCCACATGAACCTAGTGGCTACCATACTGGACAGGCCAGATAGAGACTATTCCATTTTTGCAGAAAGTTCTATTGGACAGCCTGAAGGCAGGGACTTGATCTACTTTAACATGGTGGTGGCCCTCAGGTAAGTATTCAGTAATACCTGGAATTAATGGAATTAATGAATGCATGAATAAATAATAGGAAGGTTGAGAAGTTATTGTCTGGCAAATTTGCCCACCCTACATCCTCCTGAAGGCTTTTTAGGTTTTCTCTCCCTCCCCCCAAGTCCAGCGGTTTCCACTGCTCCTGGGACACAGCCTCATTAAGGAAGATGCCTGATGCTGGGATTGGTTTGGGGTTAGATACATTTGCAGTTAGGGTCAGAAATGCGTATCAGTCTATGTCCCCAGACCTACTCTGACTTTCTTTACATAGGGAAGTCAGGTCAAATTTCAAGTCTCTTCAGATGACAGGAGGTTTTTCTAATCCTTCCTGATTTAGAGATTCATACACACAATGTAAAGGAAGTAGATCAGAATCTTAAGTTGCATCTTAGAATTTTAAATTACTTACCCTATAGTTTTAGGTACTTTATCTCCCTTCCCTGTTGGCTCTGTATGTCTGTGTAGTAGACATGCAACCACTAGCTATGCCAAACTAAACGATTCCTAAATTTTCTTAAAATAGTTACGAAAATTCCAACCCAGGAGGAAGCACTCTCGCATATCTAGGTTAGCAGTACAATGGCTTGTAATGTCAATATTTTCGGCTATTTTACAATCTTCAACCGTTTTATAACATGCATACTTGCTTTTAAATCTGTAATTTCTCTTTTCCTTTCTTATTTTAGGTAGAAAATAGTTTACTAGAATGAGAATGCTTTTATAGACTGAGATTAAGTGGGTCACAGAAATCTGTAGAATTTTGATTGCCCAAAGTGGTAATAGAAGAACTTCATTTAGTTGCTTATTTCAGAAGACATCTGAACATATTCCACTTAGTCCAGCAGACCACTGTATCAGGTTAGGAAGCCACATGACGCTTGGAACACATTCTCTTTACGACTGACCATCAGAGTGGGAGTCTGCCTCAGATGCTTACACTGAACAGCAGCATTACAATTTCAGTCTTAGTAATTTTTCCCAATTACTTTTTTTTATAAATTTATTTATTTATTTTGGCTGTGTTGGGTATTTGTTGCTGCGTGCGGGCTTTCTCTAGTTGCAGCGAGCAGGGTCTACTCTTCATTGTGGCTTCTCTTGTTGTGGAGCACGGGCTCTAGGTGCACGGGCTTCAGTAGTTGTGGCATGTGGGCTCAGTAGCTGTGGCTCGCGGGCTCTAGAACATAGGCTCAGTAGTTGTGGCGCACAGGCTTAGTTGCTCCGCAGCATGTGGGATCTTCCCGGACCAGGCCTCGAACCCATGTCCCCTGCACTGGCAGGTGGATTCTTAACTACTGCACCACCTACTTTTAAGCAACCTAAAAGTATAGAGGTCTCATATAACTTGCAGATAAAACTATACGTAATATGGCATTTTACTGAATTGCATAAATGCCTCCCCAGAATCCCACCCATGGCACTGACTTTCCAACTTTGAGTGGTTAAAATATTTTCAGGTGAGCAAAACATGTTAGTTTCAGGAAGAGTTGCTACCCTTTCAGTAGAAATGTTGATTTTCATAAATACATATACATACATATACATACTCAAACATATATTAAGATAAAATACATTTCTACAAAATAATATTTTATAAACTACATATTTTTTGTTAAACTAAGATCAAATTATTCTGAAAATGTTCAGGGAACACATCAGAAAATGCTTAAGTAGTGGGAGCCTCAAAGATGATTCTTTAGTGTTAACATCAGAAGAAAAACACCTCAGAATTGTAAACACTAAGTCAAATTTATCTTCAGAATTGTTAGCTATAGGATGAAAAAGTCACGTCATCTCCGCAGTGAACTTCACTTTAGCAAAAAAGTAAACATATTTCCTCTGCATCAGCTGCAATCAAGGCATTAGCAGTATGCCATGATTGATTACCCTGGGAGCCGTTGCTGAGAAATGGATGTGAAGCACAGGTTTTTATCACTATAGTCTGCAAAAAGCAAGTCCCTTGTTTAGATATCCTAGTTGTAATAAGTGACATTATTAGGTAGTTCTTCTATTTAAATGACATAAGGATTTAGTGTATCAGCAGCTTATAATAAACAAACCGTTTCAATCTGATGATTCCTCTCCCTACAGAGAAGTACTTTTTCTGTTTATAATACAAGTGGTAATAGAAGACCATATGGTTGTGACTTTTAGCTAAAGTAAATGACATTTAAACAAACAGAAAAACAGCATTAGGATATTCAAGGATTTGAACTATAACGTAAATACACAGTACATGTTGGGGGCTATCAGTGTTTATAAAGTGACCATTTTCTAATGTTTCCCAATTAGTGAGATTGTTTTTCAGTTGGCCAATCAGTTTTGTTTAAATATTTTTCAATACACAGTAAAACAGATTTATTACTAGCATATTATCCCATTTCCAAGTTCTCCTTTTAAGAACACTATACCACCAGAGCATCCTGAGAACATTTAATCAGTTCTTTCTGAAATGTGAAAATGTCTCTATTTCTTACATTTCTGCCAATAACAATAATGATGTTGTTATTAACATACTCTACAATTCAAAAAGAAAAATGTAAGAAATACTACATTTCTTATGCACCTACCATCACTCTACTGTGGTAACAGACTAGCATTTGATGAACATTTCACCTTTTGTGTATGATACTGGAATCTGTGGTATCAAGAACCGAAAAGCTTTATATAACTGGATATTTTGATAGGTCAAAAATAAAAGTAAAAACATAATGTTTCTAATAAGCACAGATACATTTCCTGTAACAAGAGCAAAAGATGCTACGCTTTACCTACAGGAAAATGCTGAAATCTCCATGATCATATTGCTATTAACATGCGCATCTTCAACAGGGTGGCTGCTATGGCTGAGAAACTAAAATTCCATAAACAGAGTTTTAATTATTTGAAAGATTTAGAAAAAAAGATCCTTCATTTTATAATAAACAACCACTGGAAAGCAGAAGTTTACACTTAAAGGAACAGTTTACCAGCTTCCAACAACAACTCATCCATCTTTAATCTGCCAACCAATAAAAGAATCAAAAGAACAAAACACCTGTAGAGTTGTTACATATGTCCAAAGGCACATCATTTCTACTGAAATGTAGAAAACTCTCATTACCACACAAACTAATTAGTAGGTACTGCATGTTTCAAGGGCAACTTAGCCTTCAGAGTAACAAAACCACCACACCATTTCTGGGGAACCAAATCTTCCCTCAAAATGAGAGCAAGGTAACTCCAGGGTACCTCAATTCCACCAGTCCTTCAGAAGATTTAGATGAGACCAAGTTCAGAGTACTCCAAACTAATTATTCAAAGCGAGGTGAATGTTTAATCTGCTTTAATAAAAGGGCTGAAAACTGTCATTCATTCCAAATAGAAGTCACTTGGGGAAAGAAACGTTTAATCAGCACAATGCTGTGCTGGTACAAAGTAACAGGGGCATTCCAATATTTTCTATAACATTTACCTGCAGTTATGGAAGATGGTCAAGTAGCCCTACCATGGAAGTAGCTTAGCTTTCAAGTCTTCTATGAAGACTAGAATGAACACAGATGGGCCAGTTCAGCATTAGCATACAGTGTGGTGAGTGACAGGAACATCTATATTACTGAAAAATAGAACATCATGCACTTTACTCCAGAGCGAGTTTGCAGTAGAAACTAGAAGAAACTGAGAATAGAAACTAAAATAAAACACTGTCAGACTCTAGTCATATATCCATTTGTCCACCCTTCAAGTATTTTTAAAGTACCTACTAGATGCCAAATAAAAGTTTAGGTGTTGGGGAATCAGCTGAGATCAAAACAAATCTCTGCCATTAAGAACCTTACATTCTAGAGCAAGGGTCAGCAAACTTTTTCTGTAAAAGGCCAGACAGTAAATAGCTAAGCTTTGCAGACCATAGAGTCTCTGTTACAATGGCTCAACTCTGCTGTTTTACTGAAAGCAGTCACAGACAATATGTAAATAAATGAGTGTGGCCATGTTCCAATGAAACTTTAATTACAAGAACAGGCAGCAGGAAGAGTGTAGGGTCTAGTAGGCCATCAAAAGGACCATGGCTTTAATTATGAGATGGGGGGCCACTGAGCTCTTTGGGTAGAAGAGTAACATTATTTTTATGAAAAAGCATCATTATTAAAAAGGATCATTTCAGCTACTATGTGAAGAGTAGTCAGTAGAGGGGTAAGGAGGCAAGAAGATGGGAAAGGTATAAGCTCAGAGAGAAGTTCAGAAGTTACTGCAAGAAAACAAGAGTGAGATGAATTTGTCTTGCACCAGGATGGTAGCAGTGATGGGGGCAAGATGTCGTCTAATTCTGATTGTATTTACAAGATATAGTCATCATGATTTGCTAGTAGATTGGATGGGAGGGTGAAAGAGGAAGGGAGGCAAGGATGACTCCAAGGTTTATGACCTGAGTGAGCAGAAGAATGGAGGCGCCTTTACCGTGATTGGGAAATACATGTGGGACGAGCCAGTTTTGGAAGGAAAATCAGTTTAGTTTTGGACATATTAAGTTCAAGGTGACCATTATATACTAAGGTGGAGATATTAAACAGACTATCAGATATATGATTCTGGAGTTCAGGAAAGAAGTTGTGGTTGATATAAATTTAGGTCTTAAGTTAGACAGTATTTAAAACCATGAGACAGGAAGAGGTCACCTTAAGTGCATGTATATAAACAAAAGAAGTTTAAAATACAAACCCTTAGTTACTCCAATATTTGGAGGAACCAACAAAGGACACTCAGAAGAAGCAGAAAGAGAGGAAGAAAACCTAAAGAGAGTGGTATCCCCAAAACTAAGTGAAACCAGGCTTTAAGAACAACTACTTCAAATACTAACAATAGGTCAAGTAAAACGAGGACTGAAAGCTGACCACTGGATCAACAACAGAGAAGTCATCAGTGACTCTTAACAAGAACTGTTTCAATGAAGTGCTGGGGACCAAAGTCTAAGTGGAATGAGTTCAAAAGAGAATATAAAGTTCAGAGTCGAGTCAGTAAGTATGCACGACTCTTTCCTATAGGAGGATGTGGTGCCAAAGGAGTTTGTTCATTTAGATGGGAGATTTTATAGCATGTTTGTTTGCTGATAGGAACTTACTGTATTCCAAAATGACTAACTATACCACAGGTACACTATGGATTAAAATCACAGCCCTGAACTATCACACAATGTTATCCTGAGAAAGATTATAAAGTGTTTTTGTTTCTTTATTAGCTTTATAAGAAAATTTTACTATATTTCCTGAGTCCTGGCCCTATATTCCCTAGGGGAATGGAGACTACGTTAAATCGCCTGCTGTGCAGATCAACAGGAGAATGCCAGTTCATTTAATGTATTTCCTACCTGCTAAATGCTTCTTCCAACCAAATTATTTTTGGCCAATTAGTGGCTTCTAGCAGCAAACTGAGGAATTCCTATAGTATAGAAAGGCAAGTTATTCAAGATGTTTGAGCTGAGTACAATTTGTTTCTTTTGAGAGTCACAAATTAAGCTCATTTCCTAGTAGCCAATGCTCAGCCCATAACCCAAGGAAAAAAATTACTGGCCTCAATACCATGAAAATAAGCAAAACCCACTGCAATAGGACCTTGATAAGGACTGCTTAGTTTCCAAATGCTTAATGTAAAAAATAAATCACCTTTCGTTAGTGCTGCTTGCCACATGAACTTTTAGAACTCTGGAATGAATAAAATGGTTTCACATCACTTAACCAATGATCTGTTTATATTCTTTTTTGCCAACTTACAAACAATGCTATTTCTTTCATATGCTAAACTCTATGTTCTAGGTTCCAAATGACAATTTTGGTGTTTTGCTTTCTGAAGCACCTACTTAGGAGAATAAATGTTTTTTGCCTGAAATTCAAAACACATTTAATAGATATCATCCTTATTATGCACCTCAATCAAGATCTGAATAGTAATGTCTTCATAACCTATAAACAACAATGATTTTTCTAAAAGGATGCACAGATAAGGGGAAGAAACCCCTTTCATAGAATGCAGCACCAGTGTGCTTCTGAGATAGCTGGAAAAAGGGAACACTCTGGTTGGGCAGAATGCAAACAGTTTGGATATCTCTTCAGTGCTCCAAACTTGGATGAATTTTTGTTATAAATCACCTTGATTAATGGAACACATTTGCTAAAGTGGTTCTGTAATAGCTACACAATTCTTATGGCTTAAAAAACGCAGCCTGGTAAAACTGGTGGAGCCGGGAAGCCTTCAAAAATCACTGGCTTGTCTTTCAGAACTAATACTGGCCCTGATCAGAAACAGTTGCCTTTCTTTTTAAAAATAATAAAGACAAATACATTTTAAGGGAAGTACAATTTAGGAAATGGGAGTAGAAATAATAATAGTAAGTAGAGGATATTTTGGGATGAAAAGTAGTGGCGTGGTAAAGAATATAGATTCTGGACAGAGCCAGGCTACCTGTGTTTGAATTCCAACTGTTTCTCTTACTGTTTGAAATTGGGCAATTTATTTAACCTCCCTGTTGTTCAGCTTTCCCATCTGTCAAATGCTACTACCACCTTCACTGGGTTACTGTTTTGATGATTAAATGAATTAACCCTTGGAAAGAGTTTCAACAGTGTCAGGTACAGAGTAAGTACATAGTTAAGTGTTGGCCAATATTATTACAATTGTTTGTACACTTATAAACATGCAAACCAAAGTGAATGGAATACACCTGGAACAAAATGGCAGTGTCCCCTAATTTATCCTCTCAACAAACATAAAAATTCGATGAATGTCTTCTTTAAATAGAATATTCAAAAAAATGTACGTCTTATAGTCCTCTGGTTATTTTCTCTGATTACTTAGCAGAGATTTTATCTAAATCCTTTCATCCTAACATTCCTCCTCTAATAATTTTAAAAGAAAACAACAGCAGTGTACACACTGTACACAGATAGTAGATGCTATCATTTATATGTTTTGTTATTCTTTCTGTTGATAAAACTATTTCTGGTCTGAAGTACATGCTTGTTGCTAAAGCAACTTAGAAGTGACTAGAATGCCTCATGAAATGATAATAGTCATGTGAAGGTGAAATCATTATGTAAATAAATGACATTTTTGAAAAATAAAAGGATAAGTATCCATGATGAAGGCCACAGAAAAATAGGTTACCTGATACCACATTCTCAACTTTAACATTATCACCATCAGCTAAGGATTCCTAGGATGTTTAGCACTGCAGTAATAAACATCAGAAGTGTAATAAACATTTGCACAGCTGAACCATAGTCTATTAAGAACGGTAAATAATAGATTATTTAATAGTCTACTGATCAAACTTATAGGGCAATCAGAGGCTATTACAGGTCAAAATAAATTTACAACGATGAAGACAATTTAACTCTTAATTATATGTTTACACTGGGGATGAAGATAAAGTTACTTAACAGATGTAACAGCTCTATTAATAATCTGACAGTGACACAGAAAATTTAAACAAAAATAGAAAATTAAATTATAATTAAAGTAAGAAGAGTATATGCTGAGTAAACAGAAGGCTGCCCTCCCCTGCCACGAGCTGTCCTAGCAGCCATGTGACTGGTGAAAGGGGCTGACACATCACATCTGCTCTTCACTCTTCCATTCTACTGCTCTTGCTCTTTTTCCTAACTGAGTTGGCAAGTTGACGACACCAAAATATCTATCCTAAACATTTAAATAGGATTTTAAAAAACTAAACTATAAGACTGTGTTTGGTTTTACCAGATTTTCCACTAACAAGTCAGTGGAAAAACTATCTAAGCCAGAATTCCAGATTGCATTTACTTGTCATGTCTCCTTTGTCTCCTCCAATCTATGACAATTCCTGACTTTCCTTTTTTTAAAGACCTTGACATTTTTGAAGAGTATTGGCCAATTATGTGGCAGAATGACCCTCAGTTAGGGTTTGTCTGATGTTTTCTCATGAAGCTATACCTTCTTTTTACAAGAGTACCACAAAGGTGATGTGCGCCCTTCTCAGTCCTTGAATTCAGGGGTCACATTATGTTGACGTCTTTTTATAGGTAAAATTAACCTTGATCACTCAGTTAAGGTGGTGTCTGCCACGTTTCTCCTCTACGAAGCTATTTTTCCCTTTGTAAAAATATCTTGGGAAAGATACTTTGAGACTGCAAATACACTATTTTTCCTCAAACGTCTGCCCATTATTTTGACATTCATTGGTGAATCTTGCCTGCAACAACTAATAATGAGATGTTTATACAGGGTTTTAAAAGGAAATAAAATATATAAACTATAATGGCCAAGTTGTTCTTGATACAAACATACTTAAATTCTAATGAATGCATTATTCTAACTTATATTCAAAATATGAATAAAAGTTATAATCATTTGTCAGTGTGTTCAGTTAATGTTAATCAACTATGATACCAATGAATAACATAATTGAAATGTTACTTACATAACTATGGCTTTTAAAGAAACCTGTTGGACTATTGCTGAGAATTTTGTCTCCTTCCAAACCAATTACTCTTTTACAAATATTTGATTTTGGATCACTTGGGCTTTTTGCAATCACAATATCACCTCTGAGGGGAAAAAGTCAAAGAAATGTCAGTGTTATTATTAACATAAACACATGCATGGCACTGCTACAATACTTTTATAAAGCAACTTAAACAAAGCCACACCTTTTATCCTCTGACATACTGACCCTCTCATACATTTACCAGCTTTGTGACTAACTTTATGGGTCAGAATCTAACAATGAGAGTGATGGAAAAGCTATTAGAAGATTCTAAAATTTCTGATAATTCCATGAGAATTATCTTCTTGCACTAAACCCACTCAGTGTTACTTCTGTGTCCAAATTTTTAGAACCAAAACTATAAAAAAACAATTCCGTGTAAATACCACCAAATTGACCAAGCAAATTTTACTGCCCAGCCAGTAGCACTGATTGACTCTAGAGCACATAAAAAGGTAGAAACATCATCTGTGTTTCCCTAGAGCTTAAAGAACTGAGGAATTGCAGCATATAAATTATATAACCTGGAGAGTTTACAGTACAGTCAAAAAAGACATATACTTGAGAAAAAATATCAGAAGACTCGGCCAAATAAAATGCTAAAAGCTGTCCAAACATATATTACAAAAAATAAACTGGCAAATCAAACATATAGAACCAATATGGATATGATTACATATGGAAGACATGATTCATGGAAGAAATAACAATCTACATGTATTAGAAGACTAAGAAGATATCTAAAATTGGAAAGGAAGAAGGAGATAAAAATATATGACTAATGCCTCAACCAAAGAGAATACAATGCTCTTTCTGCATGAAATGAGCAATAAGTGAATTCTGTTGCTCACAATCGAAAGGATTTAATGTATTTACTTATTATCTGTACCAGGTTCAGGAAATAATTTGATGTTGCTTGTAATAAAAGATGCATATATCAAAACAATATCAAAAGTCACAAAAATAAAAGGAAGATGATGGTTAAATCAGAAACCTAGTTATTGCTATACATAAGTATTACAATGAGTTCAAAACTTTTGGTAGTCAAGTCAAAAAATAAATTATGATTAATTACATGGCAATCATTACCTAATAAAATAAAGTTTAGTTTGGGAGGTATGACAAAATTTTCCTTAACAACTAAGTCAAAGAGGAATATACAAGAAGGATACTTATGTAAGGAAAGTAAAGCTACCATCTTCATCCGAACTTTTACAGAAAATACAGCAACAGTATTCAGAACAGTCATTTCTTGAGGTTATTCTTGATAAGAATTGAATGCTATTAAAACACTAAATTCTATAATTTGGAGTGCAATATAAGGCTTACACTTGTTTGAAAATGTTATAAAGTATCTCTTTCCAACCAACTGGAACCATGTCAATGGAACTGTTCAGATGAAAAAGTTTGCAAATATTGTAACCTATGTAACATACTAACAAAGTTGATTCTGGCTAGCTTTGGGGAAAGAAATGTTTTCCATGGGAGTTTTATTCAGCTTAAGTGTTTTGACAAAATAATCAATATGATCCTCAAAACAAACTCTGCACTTGAATGGCAACATAAAAATCATAATTCAGTCAAGGTGTTTTAATAGAAAGCATCATTACTGTATACTGTATTTCTGGTGGTCTAACCAGATATTATAGGCACAGAGCTTAAATCAAAATATATAACCTTGGACTCTCAACTCTTTCAAATAGGATTTTAAAAGAAACTTAATAGAACTAAGACTTAAATTTTCCTGTATCATTTATAAATATCCTTATTATCCCCTCCTAGATTGTAAGCTTTTGAAAACAAGGGTTAATATCTTGCTAATCCTAACATTCTCTATCAGGTACAGCACATCTTATAAGTGAGGTGCTCATTAACTATTTGTTGAAAGAATAAGTAGTAATAAGAGACTATGGTTGTCTCAAGTATGAGTGTTTGGTCCATTGGACTGAAAAATCTATGTGCTTTAGATACCAGATATGCAGACTTTCATTTACCCTAAATGAATGGCTACTCTATCTTTAGAAACAGCTAGCAAGAGGATCTCTTGCCAGGGGTCAGAGATTCCCCTGAAATCTCAAGAGTTCTGTGCTGCAGATAAAAGAAAAAAATACTCAGGACAGTAATGTTTTTAAAGTAGGAGTTACCAACTGACTACCTGGGCTGTAAAAGTTACTTTGGTATGTCTCCTATACATGCCAAAGTTTGAACTGTCCTTCCACCTAATGGGCCCCCTGAAGGAGCAGAATACAAAATAAAACCTCTAAAGAATCTTAATTAATTTACTAAATATAGTTATTTGTATTACCATCTGAATGCAAAGAGTATCTATCCAAAAAAAAAACCAAAAAAAAAAGACAATATTGAGCTGTTCATTCAAACACTATTTAGCCAATGAGTCCAGCTCCTTGTTAAGGATGCTCAAGGACTATGAGAGTGAAATCATGTGATTAGCATGGAAAACAGAAGCTTGTCTTCACGTTGCAGCGAAGCTAGGTCTCCAGTTAATCCAAAGACTGTAATAAGTTATTTTGATACAAGTTAAAAAGAAAAGGAAGCTAGAACATAACCTGTTATATAAGTTTTATTTTATAACCCCATATCTATCAATTAGGTATTATCTTGAAGTTGTTACGGATAAAAGATCTGAGGAATTACCCACAGACCATGCTAGACCATACAGCTTGAGCAAGAGAGAGTTTCTATTTACAGAATCTAAGATGGTGGAAGAACGAGTAAACACAAAGAACAGTTTTACACTATTCTTGGTGATTTTTCAGTAATGTGAAGTAGACTATAAAAAAGGACAATAATGAAAGAGGAATGCCTAAACCTACTTATGTCATAAGCTAAATACCAGCTCAAGTGAGTAAAATTTGTATTTTATGAAGATGAAATGTGATACAGATCTATTTTTTCAGAATTATGAAAAACTAATGGACCCCAAATTTTAGGGAATCAAAGAGGTGTCTTTTAGAAAATACATTAAATTACTAATACTTCACATCCATTCAGAAGGAATAATAATCAGGGAGTTAAGTAGAATAAACAGTATCTCAAGGATTGGAAACACCATTTAGACTAGGATTTTAAAAGATGTAGTGGCAAACAATATTTCCCAAGGAGTTTTTTAACTTAATATAATTAATCAGGAGACTCATAACAGATAAGATTCCTGGCTCCCAGCTATATACATTGCTATAGTCTAAAAATCACCGACTACTCATCATAGACTACAGAGAATAAGACAGTCATCAATAGAAATGCAGGACTATTTTAAAAATTAAAAAATCAAATCAGATTTGGATATGTAATGTCGCTCCTAAGTCCCTGGTTCTTGATTCAAAACATTCTAGGACAAACCCACCCCCCAACCCCCCCAACAAAAGTAAAGAAGGCTTGAATGCACATTATAAAAGGGACTGCTATCTACTTTGCACAATGATACAAGGAACTGCATGTTTAAAGAAACTATTAAACTTTCTCAAACTGAGAGAAAAAATTTGAGCCAAAATTTCATCCAGTTTGTCATTAATTTGGTTATTTACAAAAGAGTTTTTAAAGGTAAAGTTAAGAAACTGCAGAAAAGACACAATGTGCATGTGTGTTTTCACCATCAATTTAATATATCTGTGGCAGAAATTTACCTTTGGATACCATAAAAATGTCGACTAAGATTTTCTGCAAAAACAATATCTGAATTTTGAATTGTAGGCTCCATTGATGGTCCAGAACACTGAAAGAGAGGCAATTTTTAAATTTAAGTTGAAAACCTTTTAAAATATAAATCATCTGAGCAGGTTTAAAAGAAAGAAAATCAAGCAAATGTTCTTCAAGCTTGGAGGATGATTCATAATAAGTTGGAAATTCCAAGATAAGTTCAACTCTACAGAGTAGCCAGCAAGTCTGGAAAAACAGGCAAAATATATTTAAAATGGTTTGTTAATATTATATTATAATAGAGAAATAAAATAACATTATCTATGTTTCCAAATTTTGGCCATCTTGTAAAATTTAAGCATCATGAGGGCAGGGACTTTGTCCCTCATGTTCCCAATTGTGTAACCAAGGTCAAGAACGGTGCTTGGCATAAGGTTGATACTCAATATATACTTGTTGAATGAATAAATTAATGATTTTTTTTTCTTGCTACTGTCAGCTATCATCCAGTGCCCATGACAGTTATTTACCAAGTGGTATCCTACTATTCTCAATGAGTTGATGCCTTTCCTTTTCTTCCAAGAGAACAGCTTACTCATTTGATGGGGCTGGAACTTATATTTTCTACTGAAAAATACTGGCATAATGAGATGTACTTTAAAGACTTTCATATTAGTAGGTAAAACAATAATCTTCATATATATCTCAAAACTGTAATAAATGATCATCGCAACTTAAAAAATCTAAACACAACAGTCTCCATTCACTCCACTTACATGTAAATAAAACTTTTTACTCAAAACTTCCTACTTGGGCAGAAAAAACAAAGACCACAATGCAACTTTTTTGCTAACTCTGTAGCCTACTGGAAATACCAATTCAAATTTAAAAAAATCAAAGAGGGGAGTTTCAGTTAAATATATTTATTTGCATTACTCCAGCTCAACTTGAGATTATATGACTGTGAATATCTTAGGGTAAACCTGATAAAAATAGCAACACCAACAGCAAAACTTACTGACTGAACAATCAATCAATTTATTCTTTCATTTATATGACAAAAGGTTAGTATTGTCATGGTTGATAGATTTATGATGCAATATTAAGAAAATGCATTGGTAGGAGGACAGCCTTAACATTTTAATGTTGACACAAGGCAGAATAATCATTTATTTTCAGGACAGTTATTGATACTCTTCACAGTGGTTAAAAGTAGGGGTTTTGAAAATCAGAGAAATCTGTGCTGAAATTCCAAGTCTACTTGGAATTGTGGGACCTGCAGAAAGTTACTTAAGCTTTCTGAGCCTCAGTTTCCTCATATGTATAATAGATTTCTAGTAAGTATCTCATAGAGTGTAAAAGATTAAATGAGTTAATAAATGTAAAACATCAAACACATCCTGGAACACAGTAAGTAGCATTCAATAAATGGTAAAAACTAGTATTATTAGATTAATAGGGCCTTTGTGCCCCTGAAAGAAACAATGCAGGACCGTATTTAAAGTTACAGTTCTTATATTTTATATCCGTGCCAATTCAAACACTCTCTTCCTTCAATTTAAAAAAAAACATATTTTAAATGATTATTTTCTTGAATGTAAAAACTTACCATGACAACACCACCAACGTATTCAAAAGCACAATGAGCTATACAGCCATACTGAATAGTATAGCCAACAAGCCGAAAGGTTTTTCCCAGAACACCACGAAGCATAGTTCTATGTAGACTCTGCCACCATTGGCCTGATGGTAAATTTCAAAAAGTTTCATGATCAATACTATTTAAAAACACTTAAGAAATAGCTCTATTGTAAAATATTTTACAATCACCCAGAGTGTATTAAGTGCCTAATATGGTTTGGTGCAGAAAATCAAGAGCTTATTTTCATTTTTGCTGAAGGTTTTTTAAAATGGCAAATTATAGCCACTTAATATTGTGATCTTCTAAACAGAGATTATATTCAAATATCACTGGGTTTATATATGAATTAGATAACTAGTAGACTCTTAACTTGTCTCTCCTCTTTCATGCCTTGGTTATTTCTTGGTATTAAGGCAGATATCTAAGAAATGATATTAACTCTTTCAAATACTAATAATAGTTTTTCATACTGTTGCCTGCTATATAGTACATCAGTTCTCATCATAACGTAATATAGGAATAAAGGGGAAAGCACTAGAATAGGTGTATGAAAACGCAAGTTTTAAACTGCTTCCTTTATTAATTTGCATGATCTTCAATGAATCACTTAACCTCTCTGGGCCTTAATAAAATGGAAATAATAGTATCTCACAGAATGGTTCTGAGAATCAAATTCAATAACATGTCAAAGTGGCTTTGTAAATTATAAAGTTACATTCAGTTTTCAGTTATTAACTATTGATATAACAATGAACACATGAATATTATGAAACAGCACAAAGAAACATGTATTTTTAGAAAGCTATATACACTTAACACACTGATATCACTCATCTAAAACAGTCCTAGTATTTGTCCCTTCCTTTCCATTTACCTGCTAAAACTATGTTTCAAGCATTTCTCAACTAACGGCCTAATGCTTAGGCCTAGACTCCTATGCATTGTTCTCAGATTAAATTTACTAAAACACATCAACAATAATAATAATATGTAACATTTGCTCAATGCTTGGATATGTCAGGTTTTACAAATTAATCTGTGAGATAGATAGTATTAGCATTATCATTTTATAGATAAGACAAAGGAACCTAAGAGTAGTAAACTTAAATGCTAAACATCACAAAATTGGAAAATGATACTCAAGAACTTAACCATTATGTTACACTGACTTCCATATTACTCCCTTGCTCCCATAACCTCAATGGCTCTCTATCAGATCAAGTGCAGATTACTCATTTTCAGGATCTTTGACAGATGGCTCCCATTCCATCCTCAGATTCCAACCTGATCTTCCCTGATGCTCCTATATGAATGAACTACTCCATCATACTGGTCCAGTTTACTTAGGGTATACTGCCCAACCAACACTTATGTATGCCAATACCCATGCCTGGAATATACCCATCATGATACCCATCATGTATCTAATTTGTAACTCTTCTCCAAATGCTCTCAACAGGCAAGTTTTTCCTTCTCCTCTGGGTTCCTATGGTTCCTTATGTTCATTTTTTAATGATTAAGAACACTGTTTCTAAAGCTGATCTTGTCTTGAGCAGGTATCCTGGCTCCACCATATTTTAGCTGTGTGACCTTCAGGAGGTTATTTTACCTCTGTAAACCTCAAGTGCCTTTCCCTGTAAAATGGTCTTAGTATCAGTACCTATCTCAGAGAGTTAGTGAGGATTACATGTAATCAGATATATAGTCTGTGTAGCAGAATATATCAATAAATTCTAGTTACTATATCATTCACTTGGCAATCAGCATGTGCTATATAACCTCATAACATTAGTTGCATTTTCAAGTGTCTAAGTTTCTCCCTAACTTATGTTTAAATAAAATAATAGAATTTTTTTTTTTTTTGGCTGCGCCACATGGCTTGCAGGATCTTAGTTCCTCAACCAGGGATTGAACCCAGGCCCTCGGCAGTGAAAGCGCAGAGTCCTAACCACTGGACCGCCAGGGAATTCCCAATAATAGAATTTTAGAGCCCACAGCATAGAACTATATCCTTTATTAGTGTTTTATTACTTATTAGTGTTTATTCACCTATTAAACATTTATTATGCCTTCTCCCCTAACAAGTCTTCTCTGGCACCACCCCAAGAAATGTTACTTATGCTTTGTGTCACTCACCTACCTTAAGCATACACTGATTATAATACTTACCACACTGTATTTTCCCTTATTACATACTATATTTGCTTATATGTCTGTGGGCAGTGACTGTGCAGTATTCATCTTTGGATCCTTAGGGCCTACCAAAGAATGCTTGCCTGACTGAATTAATGAATAAATATTGAACCCAAATCGCCTATAGTTTCAACATCTTTAGTATGATAAAAATGGTTATAAGGTTCAAAACGATTATCAGAAGACCACTGAGATTTTTGGTTAATGAGGAGACATGTTAATGTCATACTCACTGAAGAAAGAAAGAAACTGTCAGTAACATATTAAAAAGTGTTCTCATTAAATCTTTTAAGTAATATGAAATATTCTATCTTAGCAATCTGGCTTACAGTAATAACTGATGCACTTTAAAAACTATTGATTTTTAGAATTTAATAAATTAATAAGAAGTGATATTTATAAACACTTCATAACTGAGGCTCAATTAATTCAGAAAAGATTGAAGAGGAATAACAATAATAGAACATTATTTGTAAAGTTAACTAGGTTGTATAAACACTACTTTGCTCCCACTATAAAACTAGGGAAAAAAGTAGGGGTTAAGTCTGAAAGCTTAGCTTTGAAAATGTGATCTATGAAAACAAATCCTAAAAAGTAGTGAAATGAATATTACATTTAAAAACTAAAATAAAAATGAGCTTACCTGATGTTAGAGAGGGGATATATTATCAAACAAGAAGAAACATGTGGCACTCAGCAAGAAGATATTGTTAACACAGATAAAAGGTGAAATTTAGAGGGGAAATTAATAGCAATCTACCAAAATTTAAATAATCTGGATTATGCAATAGATTATGCATTTGGCTAAAAAACATACTAAAAAAATACAAAGATGCTATAACAATACAATGGTTCTGATTCACTGAGAGGCCCTGTAAATAACTCCCATTCAGAAGTAATTGGGGCCATAAAGCCTTTTTTTATTACTCAGTAAATGCTCAATCCCAAATACAATGTTTGTGATGAAACTGTCTCATAAAATAATAAAACAGATGAGTGATCAGAAGAAAGAAGTTAACAGACATTGTTTCTTCCCTAGAGATATTAGCAACAGAATGGAGTCTGAAGTGTCTGAAACTATTTTGGATCTTAATCTCCTAGATGAAAAGAGCGATGGAGCTATTTATAGAGGACTCTGAGGATCAAGACTACTTGGTCTTATATTTTAAAAGTGCAATGAGGAGCACTGTTGAGAAATACTGAAATTGAGAATAAGAGCTGATGAAATTTTTTTTAAGAGAAATCTCAGAGTAGAAAGTAACATTCATATAAGACATAAATAAACCACATACACTGCTAGCACTCAGTAGATCTACTAGCAAAAGGGATTAATTAACACAGAGGTTTCAAACCTCTGGTTTACATAGTGATTTCAAGGGGTCCATGACTCTATATATGCATACATGTGCCAGATATCTTGTTTGTCCCTTTGGACTCATTCTCTACCTTTCTCCATACTGCTCTCTGCACTTGGAAAACTGACCTATATGAACTACATCAAGGCACTTCAGTCAAGCTTCGACTTCCAGCAGGAAGTCAGAGGAAGGAACGGTTATGTATTTTCCTGGTTCCCTCCCTCTAGAGTCTTCTCAGGCTGGCTCTGTCTTTGGACGAAAGGTCATTGAGTCTCCAAAGGCATAGGAGCCACTTTGAGGGGTTTCCCATTGGCCAAATTTGAGATTAAAAAAAATAATAATAACAGTAATAAATAATATATTAGAATAAAAATGAAATCTACTGAGGACATTTTTTTAAAAAGAAGTATGTGTTGGGGACAAGGAAAGTTCTTTATCAAAAAAATGGCAGCTAATATATATATAGAGGGAATAACGAAATTATCACCAATGTAATAATTCATTCAGGCAAGGGCCATTAATAGATGTTTAAAATTACTGGATGATGTTCTTGGATTAGAAGAATTAACGTTATTAAAATGGCCATACTACCCAAAGCAATCTACAGATTTAATGTTATCCCTATCAAATTACCCATGACATTTTTCAAAGAACTAGAACAAATAACGCTAAAATTTACATGGAACCACAAAAGACCCAGAACTGCCAAAGCAATCCTGAGGAAAAAGAACAAAGCTGGAGGCATAACCCTCCCAGACTTCAGACAATACTACAAATCTACAGTAATCAAACAGCATGGTATTGGCACAAAAACAGACATATGGATCAATGAAATAGAGAGCCCAGAAACATGCCCACACACCTATGGTCAATTAATCTTCAACAAAGGAGGCAAGAATATACAATGGAAAAAAGACAGTCTCTTCAATAAGTGGTGTTGGGAAAACTGGACAGCTACATGTAAAAGAATGAAATTAGAACATTCTCTAACACCATACACAAAAATAAACTCAAAATGGATTAAAGACCTAAATGTAAGACCAGATACTATAAAACTCCTAGAGGAAAACATAGGCAGAACACTCTTTGACATAAATTGCAGCAATAATTTTTGAATCTGTCTCCTAGAGTAATGGAAATAAAAGCAAAAATAAACAAATGGGACCTAATGAAACTTGAAGCTTTTGCACAGCAAAGAAAACCATAAACAAAATGAAAAGACAACCTACAGAATGGGAGAAATTATTTGCAAACGATGTGACCAACAAGGGTTTAATTTCCAAAATATACAAACAGATCATACAGCTCAATATAGAAAACAAACAACCCAATTAAAAAATGGGCAGAAGACCTAAATAGACATTTCTCCAAAGAAGACATACAACAGGCACATGAAAAGATGCTCAATATCGCTAATTATTAGAGAAATGCAAATCAAAACTACAATAATATATAACCTCACACAGGTCAGAATGGCCCTCATCAAAAAGTCTACAAATAATAAATGCTGGAGAGGGTGTGGAGAAAAGGGAACCCTTTTACACTGTTGGTGTAAATGTAAATTGGTGCAGCCACTATGGAGAATAGTATGGAGGTTCCTTTAAAAACTAAAAATAGAGTTACCATATGATACTGCAATCCCACTCCTAGGCATATATCCAGAGAAAACTCTAATTCAAAAAGATACATGCACCCCAATGTTCACAGCAGCACTATTTCCAATAGCCAAGACATGGAAGCAACCTAAGTGTCCATCAACAGATGAATGGATAAATAAGATGTGGTACATATATATATCTATATATATAGATATATATACACAATGGACTATTACTCAGCCACAAAAAAGAATGAAATATTGCCACTTGCAGCAACATGGATGGACCCAGAGATTATCATACTAAATAAAGTCAGAAAGAGAAAGACAAATAACATATGATATCACTTATATGTGGAATCTAAAAAAATGATACAAATGAACTTATTTACAAAACAGAAATAGACTCACAGACATAGAAAACAAACTTATGGTTATCAAAGGGGAAAGGCGAGGGGAAGGATAAATTAGGAGCTTTGGATT